>NW_005054573.1:73858-82397 GCF_000277835.1 Geospiza fortis
GGGATGCTCCAGCACCGAGGGCTGTCAGTGCCTGGGTGTGGATGGAGGAGCCAAAGAGAATTCAGGAGGGGATGGAGGAGCCAGGGAGGATCCAGGAGTGGATGGAGGAGCCAGGGAGGATCCAGGAGTGGCTGAGGAGCTGCTCTGCTGCTCATTTCCCTGTGCCTCTTGGGGATGCTGCCCAGAACCTCGCTGTGGTTTCATTTATTTTTGTTTTATTGGTTGGCGATGCTGTTTGCACACCTTGTCGTGCAGGGTGAGGTTTCCCATTCTAAAAGGGCTCTGATCCATCAACCCACCCATTTCCCCGTCCTTTCTCCAGCCCCTGACAGTTCCGAGCTGGTTCAGGGATCCACAAACTCACATTGCAGGGTGCGGTGGTGGGGAGGGGGGCAGAGGAGAGAATGGGGGTGAAATTGTGATTTCTTATCAAAATAGCAGAAAATAGCATTAATTATAAGCAGAGAGGCTTGGAAGGCAGTTATCAAGCTGTGATGGGGTTTAGGTGGCAAAATCCAAGAGCTGCAGTGGGGTTTTCTTTGGGGTGGGAAGGGATGGAGCCATTGCAGAAGGGGAAGGTATCTTCCCTCTCTGCCCCCCATGCATCTCCCCATCCCCAACTTTGCTGTCCCTTGGACAGGACAGCTTTTCTAAAATCAGTTTGTGCCCCTGGGGCTCTGGGGAAGAAAGTGTGATAGCAGGGTGGTGGCCTTGTGTCTGAGCAGAGCAGCAGCTTCACCTGGTTGTGTGATGGGTATGTGGAGATGGAGGGGATTTGGAAAGGTCTGTGGAGATCCCACCTTCCCCAAGGAGTTTCTTCTTCTTACGCAGAGAAGGGTGCTGGCCAGGAATTACTGCAATTTGTTTTCCCCCTCTAGAAGCCTTTAGGTGAAAACAAATTTGATTTCCCTTGCTGCTGGCAAAGTAAGAACCTGCCTCACTGCTCTTTCTCTGGGGTTGGGACTGTTGCCTGGGTGAGCAGGGATGCAAGTGGCTTTCTCCCTCCTCTTTTTTTCTTGTTTTTTTTTCCCTCTCTCCAACAGATTATTTATGAAAGGGAAGAAAATATCCTCACAAGTCTAATAACTTCAGTGCTTAGAAAGGATTAGGTCCTAATAACTCCTGTGATAAGATGGAGGCTCGGTGTAATCTGTTACTAAGTGAAAATCTAAAAGCCATTTAAATAAATGCAGCAAAGAGCTATTGAGAGATTGGTACCTTGTACACAGCAAGGAAATACCTTTTAAATGATTTTTAAGGGGTGCACAGGGTAGTGGGACAGTAAATACATTATAAGCAAGGCAGTATAATTTCAGTTCTATATTGAGAAAACGTTTGCAAATATTCAACAGATGTTACATGTGGCAGAGGTGGAGAGTGTGTTTTGCACAGATGTAAGAACATCTGCAGAAGACAGTATACAGTTATATAGCTGTGATTATGAGTGATAATTGCCTGGCTGGACAGGCAGTTGATGTTTTAATGAAGCATTTATTAAAACTTTATGGAAGTGTTACTAGAAATAGGGTGAACACCACAACTGCCAACACTTTGGACTGGGGATGCTTTTCCCCACTCCTGGCTCATGCTGTGCTGAGCTGGTGTATTTTGGGTCACTGTTTCTGGCCTTTCAGAGCCATGGGGTGCTGCTCTGAGATGGGTGTGGGGATGTGATGTTAACTTTAGTGAAGGAAAGGACATGGAAGGGGAGGTGCCACCTTGTTTGTCCAGCAGATTTTGGGGAGAAATTCTTTGTTGTGAGGGTGGTGAGGCCCTGGCACAGCGTGCCCAGAGAAGCTGTGGCTGCCCCTGGATCCCTGGAAGTGTCCAAGGTGGATTGGATGGAGCTCTGAGCCGCCTGGAATGGTGGGAGGTGTCCCTGCCCATGGCACAGGGTGGAATGAGATGATCTTTAAGGTCCCTTCCCAGCTCAAACCATTCTGTGTTTCTGTGTGTTTTCAAGGGCATTTCACTGCTTAAATTCATGTGTGGGGTAAGCAGAGGCATGGAGAACATCTGAGGAGGGTTGCAAGGATGGTGATGGTGAAAGAAGTGGCTTGTCCCTGACTGTGTCCAAGTGATGAAATAAAGGAGTTGTGAGAAACTACAGAACTTGTGACAGATAGCCAAAACTTGAAGCAGAGGAGCCAGGGCTGACTTCATGAGGGTTCACAAAAAAAAAATAATGTGGTGACCACAGGGTCCATGCTTTAGCTGACTTGAAGGTGTCAGAAGTATTTTATTACTGTGAATATTGATGCAGATTCTCTCAGCTGGTGCAGATGAAATGCTGTTCATAATAGCGATGCCACCTGCAAATATGTGTTCTGTCATTGTAACATCTGGCCCCTAGGAGCAGAGCTTTTTTTGGGATCAGAGTTGCTGATGGTACCTTGTCAATATTTAAAACTCATCATTTGAAACTGTTGATCTTTGCATGACAGACCTCGTTGAAACCTGTCAAATCCATCCTATGGGGTTTTTTTGCCAAAAGATTTCTCTTTCCTTTATTTTCTGTTTCTTGGGGTATGACTCCTACAGTGGTTAAAAATGTTGGAGTTGCAAAATAAGGAAATACAGAAATAAGAGCAAAGACTTCTCCACTGACATTTAAAAAACTCCTGAAAAAGTTTATTTTGAGATTGGCCTTTTGTAAGACCTCAACAAAGCATTCTTGTGAAGGCTGATTTGGAAAATGTGTTCACATTTCTATGAATCAGAAGTGATGATCTAAAATAAAATAGTAATAAAAAGAAAGAAAAAATCCTAAAACCAAGCAGCTCTTGACAGCTGACCCAGGGATCAGTTCTGAGTAGGTGTGAGGCTTAAAAAAAGTATGTGCAGAATCCTTGCTATTTTTACTCCCAATTCCTGCTTTCATGACTAATACTCTTAGCATCACTGGGTGGCTTGAGCAAAATAACCATCTTTTCTTGGGTAAAGTTCTGAGACCCAATTTGAATAAAAGTTAATTAGAAAGTCTTGCATTTATTTGCTTGGCAAGGAAGTGGAATTCCCTCCTAAAATCCAAGAGGTGGCATTCTGCCTGCCCCTGCTGTGTAGGAGGTCAGACAGGACAACCACAGGCAGAGGATCCTTAAAGGGTCATAAGTGCTTGGTGGAGACTTTTGAGTAGAAAGCTATAACTCTCCTAAGTGCATCAAAAATACACCTTTAAAGAAAGTTCAGGAAAAAGCAAAGATTAACTGTTTCTTGGAAGATATTTTGGGCATGGGAGCTCAGTACAAGTGTAATATCAGGCTCCAGGATGCTTTGTTGGGATGGTGGTGGGGCATTAAACCTGGATGTTTTGCAGGAGTTCTCATTTACACATGAAAGGGAATCCAATGTGTTTTACCTTGGAGAAGTGGGGTGGAATTAGCCCTGTAGATGTGCCTTGTAGGACTCTATGAGTTAAAATGTCTTGTGCAGTTTGGTTCTGGAGGGACCTTGGCAAGGCTCTGCTGGCTTGCCCTCCCATGTGCTTGGACAAGGGAAGGGTCCTCCTCTTCCTGCTGCTGTGCTCTGGGGTGGCTGGAGATGGTTGTGAGGGCTGGATCTTCTTTAAATTTTCCTTTTTTTGGCAGATCCTGCCAGTCAGTGAAGCTGCTTCTGGATGTGAAGCATCCACAGGGATGTGAGTGTGTGTAGGACTAAGCCCAAGTGCTGATCAGCTGTGCTGTTTAAATGAACCAAACACTGCCAAGATGTAAAATGTCATTTTTTTTCCTAAAAAGTGTTGGAATCAGATGGCAGATGTTTCCTGGATTCTAGTTTGCATCTTTTTTATTTTTTTTTCTTTTTTGAGAATGACTCTAACTGCTGCAGAGACGTAGAAGGCAGAACTGATTGCCCTGGACAATGGGAGTTTGGTTGATGAGGGACTTCTGAATTGGGCTCTAAATTAAGTCTGTAAAAACAGTGTTTTGTGTTTCCTGCTGGGTGACTTCTGTCTCTGGGCTGATTGTTGCCACTCAGGGGGTCTGACTGATTAATTTGGTCCGTGTGGCTGCTGTTCTGAGGTGATGAGCATCACTTGGTGGGGGTTGGAACTCCCTGATCTTTAAGGTCCTTCCCAGCCCACTCCACTGTGCTCTGTGATTTTGCCTAACAAGAAGAGGTGTCTCAGGATGATCAAGAAGCTCTGTGTCTTCAAGTTATCCATAGAATCACAGAATCACAGAATTTCTAGGTTGGAAGAGCCCTTTAAGATCATCGAGTCCAACCCATCTTCTAACACCTCAACTAGATCATGGAACCAAGTGCCAGATCCAGTCTTTTTTTAAACACATCAAGGGATGGTGACTCCACCACCTCCCTGGGTAGATGATTCCAGTATTTGATCACTCTTTCTGTGAAAAACTTCCTCCTTAATTCTAGTCTGTATCTCCCTTGGCCATCTCAAAGGCTTCCTGGTTTCAGCTCCATTTCAAGCACAGAGGTGGGAGAGGACAGAGTGTTGCACATGGTTGTTGCTGCGCTTCTTCCTTGCAGTTCTTTTTCCTGTTATAAAGGGCATCAAGGACACTGTCCCAATCTTCTTCACAGCCCTGCTTCAGCTGAGAGCTTTAGAAGATGCCCAGATTTAAATATGCCACGTTTCCATGTAGTTGGTGTATGTTGGGTGCTTGGCATGCGTAGAAATGCTTTACCAAAGTGGGGGGCAGCATCATGGAAATTGCTTTTCAGTCATGAAGGAGGTGCAGACGCCTGTTAGGGGACAGAACAGCTGGAAACAGGAAGGATTGGTGTGAGGTGACCTCCCTGTCTTTGGGATACGTGCTTTGTGGGGTGCTGAAGGTGGGGATGTCCAGGGTTCCCAGGGCAGTGGCAGGAGTACAGGTGGGGCAGCAATGCCCCCTTGCCCCTGCTTATAAAATGTCCAGCTCACTCAGGAGAGGGAAAGCTGAATGAAGAAGTGCTTTAATTTTTGAGGTTTGATCTAATCCTTGGAGAAGTTTGTGGCAGGTTTTGGTTTGGAGTCTATCTCTAGGTCCTTAGGTTTTATTTACACACAGGACAGCTAAGAGGGTAATGTGTACCTGAGCCTGGGTGTCTGCCTGTCATCTCTCTCTCTTTTTTTTTTTCTTAATACTGCAGGGCTTTTTTCTGTAAACAAGTTAACAGTCCCTAATTAGGTTCATTTTGCTTTCTGTTATCTTATCTTACTACCATTTATCTCTGTGTGTATCCTGCACTCAGGAGCGTGCCAGGTAGGGAGGATGAGAAAATTGCTTTGTGGAACAGGTTTGTCTCTGTTGGTGTCAAAAGTGTGAAGCTTTTGGCACCAGTGCAAGGAGAGAGGAGAGCCAGGACCAGCTGAGTTACTGGAGCTGCCACCACCTTGCACAATCCCTTCTTCAGAGAAGTTTGGTTCCTTTCCTTCTCTGACTTTGAGATAGACAATCCAGACCATCCCTGCTCTGGTGGTTCCCTCATTTCCTGTTTTTACATGTTTTCCATCGAGGCTTACTCTTTTATTTTCTCTGCTGCACAAATGCTGACTTCAAGAGCAGAAAGATGAGCCCTGGTGAGTGGCTGGAGCAGGGGGACTGGAAGGGGACTTGGACTGACCATTCCTTACCCCAGGGCAGGATTAACTCTACCAAGATCAGTTTCTGGACACATTAGCATCCTGATTCCTCCAAAAAAGCAGAGTTCTGTGCCCTTCCCACACTGTATCCCACTTCTTGATCAAATTCATTCTAAGTGATTTCTTCTCTTGCCCAAATCGTGTCCCCTCCCTGCAGTTTCAACCAAGCTGCCTTCTTCAGTCCACCAAGAACATGGAAAACAGATTATATTCTTTCCCCATTCAGCTGTTTTTTGTGTATTTGAATATTGTGAACATTCGTGGTTCTCCAGAGTACATGGGATTTGTTTCTTCCACCCCAGAGTGCAACACAGAGCTGTTCAGAGCAGTAAATTTCCCTTATTAAAATCCTGTGGGGTCTTCAATATGAAAGAGAAATTGTCAGTTGATATAAGTGAAAACATTTGGGCGAGGGAAGCTCTCAAATAAATAATAAAAAAACCCTCACAGGAATTTGGAGGAAAAGGTCCTTTAAAGGTTTCCAACTGGTGCTTTGTCTGAGAGGAAAGACAGTCCCTTTTTTTTAGGAGGTGAAACTTTTACTTGATGTGTTCAATATCCCTTTTGAATGAGCTTCCAGTGCATCGTGCAGATGCTCAGGGGTGTGAGTTTTGTGGCAGTGCATCGTGGATCATGTCCCATAGGGATGAGATCCCCTTCATCCTGCTCCACAAACAGCACCAGGACCACCTGGCATCTGAGCATCTCCCTTCACTGGTCCAGTGCAAGGTGCCCCTGCCCATGGAACCAGGACTGGAACCAGGTGATCTTTATGGCCTTTTCCAACCCAAACCATCCTGTGGCTGATGCAGCTTGTCTGCTGGGAAATTTGGGTATTTAAAACATTAGCAGGTGCTGTGCAAGAGCAGGAGCCCCCTGAGGGTTGTTCATCTCATCTGTATTTCAGGTGTCTGAAATTAAGGCAGTCATCCTTTGGATGTGATTTCTCTTGGCTTGGTTTAGGTTGGATATTTGGAAAAGGTTCTTCTCCCAGAGGGTGGTTTGTGGTGGTGTTCACAGGGGTCCCAGGATGAGGGAAGAGATGAGAATCTTAACTCCATGTTTCAGAAAGCTGATTTATTATATTAAAATTATATCCTATATATAAAAAATTACATTATATATAATCTATACTAAAATAATAGAAGAAAAGATTTCATCAGAAGGAAAAGAAAGGAATGGAAAAGAATGATAATAAAATCTTGTGACTGCTCAGAGTCCCAACACAGCTAGACCTGCAATTGATCATCAAGCAGAAACAACTCACATGGACCAATCAAAGATGCACCTGTTGCATTCCACAGCAGCAGATAATTCTTGTTTTTCTTTTCCTCTGAGGCTTCTCAGCTTCTCAGAAGAAGAAATCCTAGCAAAGGATGTTTCAGAAAATAGGGCCGTGACCGTGGTTGAGCACTGGAACAGCCTCCCAGGGAATTGCTCACAGCACCAAGCCTGACAGAGACCATAAAGTGTTTGGACAACACTCAGGCATGTGGTAGGATTGTTGGGGTTGTCTTTTGCAGGGCCAGGATCTGGATTTTGATGATTCTGGTGGGTCCTTTCCAACTCAGGACATTCTGTGATTCCCTGACCCTGCTGCCACTCTCAGGTGTCACCGTGCTGAGAGGTGGGACCATCTCCAGTCAGTGCCTGTTGCTGGATTTTGGACGGGCCAAAATCAATCCCAGATCACTGGGAAAGCAATGAAATTTATTTCTCCACCATTCAGGACTCAGCATTACATTGGCACACCTGGTTCACGGTTCAGGCTAGAGGTTTCAGGGATTCAGCATCTTTGTTCCTTGTGTCAATCCTGATTAACCAAGTGTGCATTGGAGGGAGAAAATAGGTTTTTCAGGAGTAGCATTAAGGAAGAACCCTAGGGGTGCTGGACTTGTGTGTGGGTAAGGGACCTCTCCCTACAGAGGATCACTCCAAAGGAAGAAAAACCAGGATGGAGCTGACAGGAGATGAGAAGTGTAAAATGGTGTGAGGAAGCCAATGCTGTGCTTGTACAAAGAGCCAATATTGATACAGATGACAAGGCAGGGCTGAGACTGACAGCCGTGGGAAGAAGGAAATAAAAGAGATTCTTCATTATATTGCCTGGCTTTTCCTGCCTGTGAGTTGAGAGCCTGGATCTGAATGAAATACCAAGGGAATGGGAGCTGCGTGGGGGGAAGAATCGGCTCAGTCTGAGCCACCACTGTGCACAAACAATGAGCAAGGGATCTGAAACCAGGGAATTTCCCTCCTCCCTGCTCTTTCAAATGCATTTCATAGGATTTTCCTTTGTGCTCCTGCCTGGTGTAATGTCACCTTGAGCCTCTTTTGGTGCTGTTTCCCATCACCTTGTTCCCAGGCAAACCTTGATTTGGTTTCCAGTGGATTTCACTGGGAATGCAGTGGTGTGTGCTGCTGGTGTAATGTTGATGATTGCAGGCCAGCCAGTGTGCTACTGTTAACAGGATGGCTGGGGAGTCTGTTTGAAGTGTTAATTAGCAGCAATTAATAAGAAGTGAAAAATTAATACCCTGTGTCAGCTTTCTTTGCTAGTTAGTTGTATCAACACTGAAGCTCAGCCCTGTTTTGAGGCTGGTGTTTGCATAAGAGTTTGGTTTTGTTGTCACATGCTGTTGGGAAAATACTGAAGTGCTCTCCTACCATAACTGGTAAACTTGTTATTCCCAAAATAAACCAAGTAATGGCCTCTGATAGATCCAGTTTCTTTGGGACATGGATGCTTTCAACATAACGTCTCAAAACCAGTAAGTTGTCCATAGCTCAAGCAAAAAACACATTAAAACAGAGTTTAAAACCCCCAAAATGTTGATGATGTTGCTGAGTGTGCCTCAGAGATTCTGTGTTTCCCCCTTTTAATTGAAGTGGGCTCAAAGCCAGTCCCAGATGGGGCCACTGAGGATGGGTTCCAGTGGTGTTTATGAT
>NW_005054573.1:82456-115096 GCF_000277835.1 Geospiza fortis
TCCATGATCCAAGGGTTTAAGTCCCTCTCATGGCTCTGGTGGCAGATTTGGGCTGTGTAAAAAAAAAAGGCAAATACTGTTGTTGTCTGATTGGGCACCTTCAGCTTTTTGTCAGCTCATAACTCTGTTTTATCAGCATCATAGAAGCATCACAAGATTTAACTACAATACTGAGAGGATTATGTTTCTTCTTGGTATTTATATTGTTAACCCTGAGCTCTCTTTAAGATGATGGATTTGTTGTGTTAAAATTGATACCTCTGTTTCTCTCAGTTCTTGGGATTTTTTTTTTGGTAGATCCAGGTTATCTTCCATCCCTGTCTGGTCCCTGACAAAAATTAAAAGAGCCACATCCCCTCAAGGTTTAGCTTCATCTGGCATCTCCCCTCCTCTCACATTTAACAAACTTGATGTAAAGTCCTAATTTATTATTAATGATATTTACGGAAGTGTCTCTATCAAAGGAGAAGGGGTTTTTTTTTTGACTTCCAGTAAACTGACTGCTTCTAGTTTCATGGTTAATTGAAACTTAATATACACTGGGGATGAGTGATGTGTATGTTCTGAGGTTAGCTGCACTCAGAATACTCAGAGTCTATAATAAATTTAATTCATTAGCAAGTCTCATGTCAACAAAGAATAAAGATGTAGTGCTGGAGTGGCCCTGGCAGTGGGAAAAGGGTCATATTTGTGGAGTACTTCATGTTTGCTGAGCACTCTGTGAAGAGACCAGCAACCATATTGCTCTGAGCTGGGTTATGATCTTTGTTTTTTAAAAATACTCCTTTTTTTCTTTCATTAGCAGATACCTTTGGGGTGGGGAACAAAAATTTCTAACTTTGCCTGAAACCTTCGGTGGAGGTTGAATCACCTGCCTTGTTAATTTGCTTTCACCAATGATTTTTTTGTGAAACACCCATGGTTTTTGCAGGTTTTAATTGCAGCTGTGATTGCTCCAGCAGACATTTCCACCATGGTCCAGCTGATGGATATCAGACACTTGACATGCTCCTCATCTTTTTCAGTTCTGATATAACTGCTCACACACGTCCATTTCTTCTTTTAAATTGCCATAGGAGCTGCTTTAAAAACTGGGAGTGAAAAATTCACAGCAGAACACTCTCCTCCTTTCTATTTTATAACCATCATATCTACTCTTCTAGAATATGCCTCCAGAGTAGTAAAAGTTGAAAAAATCCCATCTATTTTTACAATCTTATTACATCCTGCTTTGCCTGGCCTGTGGCAGTAAACTTCTTTCCTACTTTTAGTCACACATTTTGCGGAGCATTTGGCACAGTCCTCTCTTGTCATGCAGGATTTGGAGGCTCCTCTAATAAGCAGGACCAGTCCTCCCCATCAGATATTCTGGACACACACCTTCCCTGCTGCCTGGCTTGGCTTTAGCTGCTTCCCTCTGTGCTCATAACCCCAGCTCTGGGTTTCTCTGTTTCAGTTGTCCTTTGACACCTCACAATTCATCAGCATCTCAGAGTTTTACTGAAAAGCTCACTCTGGAGTTGTTTTTAATTTACTCCTAAAGGTGTTTCTTGGGGTGTTGCTTGTCTGGGGGCTTAGTGTGGCTGGAAATACAGTTCTCATTTAGTCTCATGCAAGATCTGAGCATTGTGCCCTTCCTCATACTGTTTTTCGTTTCTGTGTGTTTTTATTCCACTTTGAATTTACTGTGGTCTTTCCTGCAGAAGAAACTCCTCTGCTAACACAAGCCAATTTAAAATCAGCTACTATTTCCTGCCCTGCATGTTAAAACTGGTACAGTTACCTCAGCTCAGTCCTCACTCAATAAACAGTTGCAGCCAGTACTATTTCATGAAGGTGTCTGCATTTTGCATGCTCAGTTTTATTTTCTAGAGTTACTCCAGCCTTTCTCATGAGTATTTTCACTTCAGTGTTTTCTCTGTTTCATTATCACAGATCTCCCCCTTTGGAAATTTGAATATTTATGGAGTGAGATATAGTGTTAGTTATCAAAATATTGGAAATCAAGGGCTGAAATGGCTGGAAGTTGGTGGAGATGGTTTTTTAGCACGGGTTGTGCTGCTTTGTGGGCTCATCCCTCTCTCTCTCTTGGTGAGCTGGAGGGAACTTTGAGGTGTGAAGCCTCTGAATGCTGTTTATGACCTTATTATTTTCTCTTGTCATTAATTTTGCTGTTGTTCTTACGATACTATTGCCACTAAGGTCCTTAGTTGTGGTTTTCATCCATCCCCAGCTTCAGACTGGAGACAAGAGCAGGATGGAAGGGTCACAGAAATATTTAGGTTGTAAAAGACCTCTGAGATCTTTCATTTCAACCATATCAAGATGGGGTGACATGAAAGCCATGGGGAAAGGCTGAGGGAATGGGTTGGTGTACAATAAATCACTCATTGCTTTTTTTTTTAATATTTTCCATGCAGCTAGTCCTCCTTGCTGCAGGATGAATTAGGAAGGCAAAGCCTCTTCCTCTGAGCCATGGAGACGAGGGCATCCTTCCTTGCCAGCATGAGAGAGACCCAGCAGCTCTCCCCAGAGAAGGATCCCAGCCCAGCCAATGGTGATGGGGAGCACTTTGATTCAGGTGAGTGTGGGGGTCCCAGTCGTTGGTTTCTCTGGGTCTGGACTGAAGGCACTTGAGATGGCAGTTCATGTTCACACTCAGGTGTTTGTTATTTCTTGTCAGTAAAACAGTCTCACTGCTGTGAGTTCTGCAGCTTTTCATTAGAAGGCACAAAATGGCCAACAACCTCTTGGTACAAGGGCTTTTAAGACTGAACCATCCAATTAAGAGCTGACACCCAGATTATTTTCCCTTTTAACCCAATAACTGATCCCAAAGAGCTGCAATGAGGACTTTTCTGCCCAATTACAAAATGCCACCCAAACCCATGAAGAAGGAGGAAGAAGAAGCATGAAGAAGAAACCCAGGATGACACCCTGTGCCCTCAATCTTGCTTCCATCCACAGCACACTAAAAATCCCAAAACCTCAATTTCTCACCAAGTGACACACCTACACTGCTCTCTATAATCTATTTCAGACTTTTGTGGATTCCAGTCTATCCTGAAGTCTGGGAAACTTTCTCCAAGAATGAGGGTCACAGTCAGTGCTCCCTGGGGGTCAGGGCACCCCAGAGCAGACTGAGAAATATTCCCTGTGCCCTGGGTTTCCACAGGTGAGCTGCTACACTCCTCACTGCTGCAGCTCCTCACAGGTAGAGCTGGGAGCCAGGGAGGCACTGGGAATGGTTGTACAGCTCCAAGCCCTTTTTGGGTCTTAAGGATTGGACTGTGTCCTTTGGTTGATGGGAAATGGGAGATTTTCCTCTTCTGGACCTCATCTGCAATATCAGCTATTCAAACTTTAAACAGACAGCCATGGAAAACCTTTCTCGAGTTATCACATTGTTCTCCCAGCGTCCCCACCATTTTTTGTTCTGTTGAAATTTTGTGGTAAAGAGAGACAGAAATATTCAGAAAATATCCTATTTCCACTTCTATCCAACAACCTCGAGAACACCCCCAACACAATTACAAACCCAGTCAAAACCTCCTTCTTAATCAGCCTAATCCCAATAACAATCTACATCCACTCCAGAACAGTGGATGTAGATAAATTTACTGCATTTCTTCTTTGTTTTGACCTTCCCCCTCATTTCCTTCACTATTTTTTGGAGTGCTTCATGTGAGGGGGTTTCACAAGCACTGAGGAGAGGAGAGCTGGTCTCATGTTGTCCCTGTGCTCATGACTGGATGCTTTGTAATGCTCTGGGATGGGCTCCTGAAGGTCTGAGGATGTGCTGTGCTAAATTTGGGTGTTCTGTGGTAGATGCAGAAAAGTAAATGCTACATTCTGGGTGATTTTTGATGGAATCAGGTGCTTTAACTTGTCCCATCCAGCCTTAGCAGGAGGAGACTGTGTCTTATGATGAAAAAGTACATTATGGCTAGACCTAACCTACTTTTCTTTCTAAAGCCAAGCTTTTCCCTGCTTCTCCCTCAGCAGGTCACAAATTTGGCCACTCAGCCTTCAGTTTCCTCACTTCTTGTAGCATCTCAGTGATTTTCCTGTTTCCTTGGAGACCAGATCCTTGGATTTCCAGAGTGGACACATCTGGGCTGGTCTGGTCCCCACTGGATCTGGTTTGTTTTTTTTTTTTTTTTATTTTGAGAGATGGGAATCTCTAAGGTGAGATTCAGTTGGCCAACCATAGACATATTTTTGGGCATGAGGAGAACTGGCCTGCAATGCCTAAATTTTGGTGGGGATAAGGATTTTGATGGCTCTCCCAAGGCTGTGCCAGAGGTTTGTGGTTGATCAGGTGTCTGTCTCTCCACACCTGTTGTGGGAGCATTTCAGTGCTCCATTCACTCAAAAAATCATGTATGTGTATCTAGCTGCTAGAAATAAGATGTCTAAGCAATTTGCCTTAAATACTTTCTCCTACAGTGAAGCCTGAGGGGGAGAAAAAATTAAAAATCAGTTTTTCTGGAGCCACAGGGTTTGGGTCTTTTATCCATTTTCTTTTCCATAGCTGAACATTCCAGGGGGCTGTTAACAGCTGGAACAGTTGCATTTTTATAATGTCAATGCATGAGCGCTTTAAAGCCGTTGAGAGGCTCTCAGATAATGACTTGTTGATTTTATTTGTCATCCTGGGCTTGTTTATACATCACCGTATTGTAAAGCAGCCAGCCTTGACTCTTTCATTAAGAAAAAGCTCTGGACCTAAGTACCAATAATTGGAAAGGGAGCTGGTATGTAAAACAGGTTTAATGGCAGATTTATCACCTTTCAGGGTGTCCTGTGCTCCTCAGCAGTTGGGTTTTTGTGATGGATGAGGAGATTTGTGTGCAAGCCCTGTTGCATGTGTGGGTGGTGGTGGGTTCTTTGGGCTGGTCCCATCCCTGTGCCACTCTGTGTCTGCTGTGCCAGAATTCCAGCAGGGAACAAAGTCCATTGAAAAACCATTTTAGAAAACATACAGTCCCTTCAGAATCTGTTGTGGTGAAATGAAGCAAAATAAACCAGTGATGCTGTGATAAATGAGTACTCTGACATTATTTTTACAGACCTTGTAAAAGTAATTTCCTGATAAAGTCTGCAGATAAAACATGGTGGAGGAGCCAGGCTGGTGATGTGTCAGAGAGGAATGAGCTGACAGCGAGGGAAGGCTGCAGCTCTCACTCTGCCTTGCCTCTGGGCCTTAAAAAACCTCTTTATTTGGGTTTAGAAAGGAGAGATCTGGGTGGGATTTTATTCAGCAGGTGGTGGTGTGAGTTTTTCTGGGCAGCATGTGAAAGAAGCTGCCAGAGAGAGTCTCTGTGCTGGCCTGTGGCAGAGCAGGTCAGGTGTGGTGGTGTTCTCAGGGGTCCCAGGATGAGGGAAGAGATGAGGATCTGACTCCATGTTTCAGAAGGCTGATTTATTATTTTATGATATATGTTATATTAAAACTATACTAAAAGAATAGAAGAAAGGGTTTCCTCAGAAGGCTAGCTAAGAATAGAAAAAGAAAGAATGATAACAAATGTATGTGGCTTGGGCTCTCTGTCCAAACCAGCTGACTGTGATTCTTGGGCTCTTTGTCCAAGCCAGCTGGGCTGTGATTGGCCATTAATTAGAAACAACCCCATGAGACCAATCACAGATGCACCTGTTGCATTCCACAGCAGCAGATAATCATTGTTTACATTTTGTTCCTGAGGCCTCTCAGCTTCTCAGGAGGAAAAATCCTAAGGAAAGGATTTTTCATAAAAGATTTTGTGACAGTCAGGGTTAATAAGGTTGTGAAGGACTTGATGCATCCATAACTAGCATCTAGTTCTATTTGTTAAAAAGCTTTTGCCAAATTCTGGAGAGGACTCCGACCTGCCTGGAGACCTTGCTCCTTGCAAGGGCTGGGGATGATGCACTGGACTGGCTGAAAACCTCTGTGGAGTGAATCTTTGCTGTAAGGCTGCTGAGGAAGGCTGGACAAAAGGAGATACGTGCTGAAGGAGAGACTCACACAGGAATTTAGAGCAAAAACAGGAATAAAAACTGACAGTACACAGAGAGCATCCTGGGCTGAGGGAAAGGAAAATGCTCTGACATGGAACTGCCTGACCAGGAGAGCAGTGAGCCCAGGGCTGACCTGGAAGTCACAGAATCACAGAATTATTTAGGTTGGAAGAGACTTCTAAGAGCTTTGGGTCCATTCATTCCCCCAGCACTGCCAAGAGCACACCCTAAGCCATGTCCCCACGTGCCACATCCCTGTGTTAATGTTTTAAATCCCCCCAGGGATGGTGACTCCCTGGGCAGCCTGTTCCAAGTGTCCTGGCCATGTCCTGAGGTGGAGATGCCCTTGGGATTATTGGGACAGCCCATCCCAGCCCCACAGACACAGGTAGCAGGGAGAGATGAGGCACAGGGGATGATCCTGGAAGTCACAGAATCACAGAATTATTTAGGTTGGAAGAGACTTCTGAGAGCTTTGGGTCCAGTCATTCCCCCAGCACTGCCAAGAGCACACCCTAAGCCATGTCCCCATGTGCCACATCCCTGTGTCCTTTAAATCCAGGGATGGTGACTCCCCCACTGCCCTGAGCAGCCTGTTCCAGGTGTCCTGGCCATGTCCTGAGGTGGAGATGCCCTTGGGATTATTGGGACAGCCCATCCCAACCCCCAGGCACAGGGTAGCAGGGAGAGATGAGGCGCAGGGGATGATGCTCTTCAGGCTTTTCATTTCAGGTGCTTCTGACCTTTGGTGGGTTGTGCTCAGGTAAAAAGTTGCTTAAGCAATTTTAAGCCTGGAATGGATAATCATATCTGCCCATCTCCTCATGGACTTGGTTTTAGAGGCTCAGCCTTAGCAATCTCTGCACACAGCTCTTCTCTGTAACATTAACTCTGCAGGGTTGCAGGCATGAAGGCTGAAAAATATCCCTGTTCATCTAAATTGCCTGCCTGCATGATACAGAATTTTTCCCCCAAGTTCCTACCTTGTGGTTAAGTTGTGGCTTATCATTCAGTCAGGGTTGAACAAACCCCTCATTCTGGATCAGATATCTCAAGCAGAGCCAGCTTCTGAGCCTGGAGGTTTTTGCAGTGATTACAAAAAATCAAAACAAAACCCATTCTTTATTCTGCCAGGAATTTGTCTATTTTTGGATCGTAATCATGGAATTGGGTTATTTCTTGCTGAGTGGGAGTGTCATCTGGTAGCCTCTTTATCACTGGAGTAAATGTTGATTTGCATCTCCATATTTAAGAAGATGATTTGAGTTTAGGGCAAGGAGTCAGACTTGATGCAGCAGCATGTGACGGTGTTCACAGAGGTCTTACGTTGAGTGAAGAGACGAGGATTTGACTCCATGTTTCAGAAGGTTTGATTTATTATTTTATGATATATATTACGTTAAAACTACACTAAAAGAATAGAAGAAAAGGTTTCATCTCAGAAGGCTAGCTAAGCTAAGAGTAGAAAAGAATGAATAACAAAGGTTTGTGGCTCGGACAGAGAGCCGAGCCAGCTGGGCTGTGATTGGCCATGAATTACAAACATCCAACATGAGCTAATCACAGATGCACCTGTTGCATTCCACAGCAGCAGATAACCATTGTTTACGTTTTGTTCCTGAGGCCTCTCAGCTTCTCAGGAGGAAAAAAATCCTAAGGAAAGGATTTTTGATAACAGTTGTCTGCGACAGCAGCATGCAAGTGTTTACTAGTGTTGACAGCTCAGCTTTCAACTCCCAGACAGATCTTTACCCTCTCAAAAACCCTCTTCTGTTCCCCTTTTTTCTCCCTCACCTACATGGGTCTGGTGCCACAGGCAGCAAATAAAAACTGTGTCTTCCCCTTTTAATAATGAGAGATTTCCCCTTGCACAACATCATTTTCTCTGGTCCTGGAAGCTGGAGACCTGTAGCAATAATTGCAATAAATTAACCTGGCCTTTTTCTTCATAAAACTGTCTGGGGAGGGTTCTTAATTCAGTTTGTCATGAGTCACTTTAATTACATCATGACCACACTGATGAATGCTGGGGCAGGTAAAGGGTCTTGCAGAGTTTGCCTGATAAATGCTTATTGCAAAGAGCTCATTGCCAGACTGTAAATATTTTTGCTCTGGGGATGAAACTGGGCTTGCAAGATTGCTTGGGAACAGAATGAAAACAATCAGATTTGGCTGATTTTCTGTAAGGGAAAGAAGATTTATTTTTAATTATTGCTGGGTGAGTTTCAGAGATGGTTTGGGGCCTTGGCTCTGCCTCAGTGTGGTTATAAAGGAAGAAAAGAAAAAGTGGTCATGTCCAGCCCTTGCTGTGGGGCAGGGGTGTGGATGGGGGAGAGAGGACACAGAGCCCCAAATCTGAAGGGGAGCAGGGATAAGAAGGTCTAGTGAGGTTTGGGGAAAGCAGCTGTAGCTTGTAGAAGGGGTTTATCTGAGATTTATGGGTGCAGTGATGCTGAGGAAGGAGAAGAAGGGGTGGCAGGAGTGAGAATGGGTCTCACTCACCCCAAGGGTTGGTGTTTGGTCTACACAGGGCTCAGCCAACAGAAGCATCTTGTCATTTACCCCTGGGGCACTGCTGTAACCACCAGGGCTGGGGGAGCACTGTGGGGGCACAAGGACCTTGCACCAGTGATGGTGGGCAGGCAGCCACCTCCCTCACAGGCACCAAATGCAAAATTAAAGAGCCCAAGTGCCTCTTGCAGTGTGTGACAGCTTTGTGCCCCCACTGCCATGGAAGCAGAGTCATTTCTGGTCTCAGTGTTGGCTGCTAAAAGCCCAGAGTCTGCTGAATTCATAGCAAGGGCTGGTCAAAACACAGATCCTTAAAGCAAGCTTTCTGTTTTCCCTTCTGTTGATGTTTATACTGGTTGCTATTCTCACCCTGAACTCTTTGACACAACTTTTGCCTTCTTTGGCTGTGTTTTAAGCTGCTTTTCTTTCTCTCATTTTTTAATTTATTTTTTTTTCTTCTCTTGAACAGATGAGGGCTCCAGCATTGAGGATGCAGACTTCAACTGGGACGAGTTCCTGGAGGAAACAGGAGCCAGTGCTGCTCCCCACACCTCCTTCAAGCATGTATGTGCTCCCTTACAGCTTTGTGGGTGATGGACACGTTCCCTCTTCTGGTTTTCAGGGGCTCCCTGGAGAAATGAAAGTGAAATTTTCCCATTTTGGGGAGAAATTGTCCCTCCACACATGTGACAGCCTGAGTGGGAATAGCCCCCAGCTGGTGTTGGGTGACCTTGGTGTGTTTGCAGTCACAGATTGGAGTTCTGTGTCTGTGCCACTCCCATTTTCCATTTTTGAGGGGTTTGTGTTGCTCTCCTTTTGCTTCTAATGCACTCTTTTTTTTTTCCTCTTCACCCTCTTCATTCATTGCTGTCCATGCCAGCCTGCAGAGATCAATCTCACAGGAGTGTTACTGTTCCCCAGAGCTCCTTTTAATGCCTGATTTACTGCCTGGCAGAGTCCCTGAGCACCAGAGTTCAGTGTGGCTCAGGGGAAACCATCTCTGCTGCCTGGAGGTGCTGTCTCAGGAGTGTGGGGAGCAGGGGCTTGGGCAGGTGGAGCTTTTCCTGGCTGAACATGCGACATGTGACAGGTCTGTGCTCTGCTCCGTGTTAGCACCACCAGCATCTGAGGGCATCTCTGGAGATCACCTGGTCCAACCACTTTGTCTCCAGGTGATTTTGTGGCTTGTTTTGTAGGGCTAAAGGAGCTGCAGGGATGAAAAAAACCTCTCTTTTATCTAGTCTGAGAAGCCAGTACAGTCCTCTGTTCCCTGTTTTGCTTTCATTTTAACAACAGTTGACCCAGAGCATTGCAGGATGAAGGACCATAGTTCTCTATACCCACAAAATGCATCTGAGAGCACCTCTGGAGATCACCTGGTCCAACCACCTTTGTCTCCAGGTGATTTTGTGGTTGAGCAAGTAGACCAATCCTCAGTTGAGCAAGTAGACCATGTTATATTTGTCTTTATAAATAAAAGAGTCATTTAAAACTGCCATTTCAATTGGAAATCTATCAGAGACAAGCTTACCTAAAGTTATAATCCCCCTGGATTCAGCAGCTGATAAGGTTCTGAGAAACCTGTGGTAGTGACAGGTCTGTGCTCCACTCTGTGTTAGCACCAGCAGCATTTGAGGGCACCTCTGGTCCAACCACCTTTGTCTCCAGGTGATTTTGTGGGTTGTTTTGTAGGGCTAAAGGAGCTGAAGGGATGAAAAAAACCTCTCTTTTATCTAGTCTGAAAAACCAATACAGTCTTCTATTCCCTGTTTTGCTTTCATTTTAACAACAGTTAACCCAGAGCATTGCAGGATGAAGGACCATAATTCTCTGTACTGGAGATTTGCAGGGCAATGCTTATTGTGGAGTTCATTCTTGATCCAGCAGCTGTTTGCAGAGAGCATCTTGTCCCAGATTTCTGCTCCAGGCTCAAAGTTTAGTGCTTCATCAAGCCCTTAAGGATGTCTTCAGTTGTGAGGAGATGCCCTGGTGATCCTGCTGACTGCAGTGTGTCAGCACCTCAATCCTGGGAGTGTCAATGTGGGACAGATTGGTGCTGGAACTGCCCTTGGTGACTGCTTCACAGTCTGAAACTTGATCCTCAAAAATCTGGCCAAAAGCTGTTGGAGGAGATTGTATTACCTGCCTGTCTGATTCTCATCTTGATGTGATTTCCAGTCAGAAGTCTCTTGGCTTCCAGAGTACCTTGCTGGTGTTATGGTGAGCACAGGGCTCAGAAAAACCCCCAAAAACCAGTAAATGAATCACTCTCTGCAGGCATCTGAGACCATGTTCACAGGGGTCTTAGGATGAGGGAAGAGACGAGGATCTGACTCCCATGTTTCAGAAGGCTGATTTGTTATTTTATTATTATATTATATTAAAATTATACTAAAAGAAAGAGTCCAAGCCAGCTGGACTGTGATTGGCCATTAATTAGGAACAACCACATGAGACCAATCACAGATGCACCTGTTGCATTCCACAGCAGCAGATAACCATTGTTTTCATTTTGTTCCTGAGGCCTCTCAGCTTCTCAGGAGAAAAAATCCTAAGGAAAGGCTTTTTCATAAAAGATGTCTGTGACAGGCATCAGGCTCAGGTGCTTTGAGCTGCAGCTGCAATTCTGTACTGGGAGGAGGCCAGGAGATCCAGTTTGTACTGGGACATGGGCCAGTCTGTACCCTGGATTATTTGTGAGGACTCTTGAGCATCTCTGAGGTCTGGGTTTGGCACTGAGTAAAGCAGGGCATGTCACAGGCCACCCTCAGTGTCAGACCGTGTCCAAAGGTCCCTCTCAGTGGTTCTGTGCCTCTGGGCATTGATTCTGCTGCAAGTGCCCACACCAGCAAAGGCACAGGGAGTGCAGATGATAAATGGGTTTGGCTGGGCAGCCCTGGGGTCAGAAGCTGGATGGGTGAGGGATTACTGCTGATGGACCAGAGGAGTGTTTTCAGAGCAGCTTGGCATCCCCACATCCGTGAAATCCTCAGTTGAGCAAGTAGACCATGTTATATTTGTCTTTATAAATAAAAGAGTCATTTAAAACTGCCATTTCAATTGGAAGTCAATCAGAGAGAGAGAAGTTTTCATAGAGTTATAATCCCTCTGCATTCAGTAGCTGACAAGGTTCTAAGAAACCTGTGACAGCCTGTCCTTAAATATCTCCTGAGGAGTGACAGGTTACATTTTGGATGGTTTTGTGAAGACAAGGCTGGCACCTGACCAGTGCACTGGCATCCACCTCTTCTTTATCAGCAACAGCTAGAGGCATCCCACTGGTGCTTGGAACACAGGTTGTGCTGCACCAGGCCCTGGTGTTCATCAGTGTCCCAAAGGAGATGCACTGGCATCTCCAGTGTCCTAAGGCACATCACAGGTGACCTGTCACTGCTGAGATGAGTGGAAGTGACATCTCCCTCAGATGGAGGACAGTGACCCAGAGAATTTACTTCTTTCAGTGACAGGTCATACCTTGTTTTCCATGAGGGAATTGGTTGAGGCTTGAGCTGCTGAGAATGGGTGCAGTGGAAATTCTCTCCTTGATCTGCCTGGTACAGCATTCACCCCTTGATGCATGTCAAGCCCCTAGAAGTGCTTCAGTGTTGTGATGTGACTAAATATTGTAGTTGGGCTTAACTCCTAGAGGTGCTCCATACCTGCCTTTCTGTGCCCTGTGATGTGCCTGGTGGAGCTGTGCGCTGGGAAATGAAACTTCATTTGGGTTATGCTGGCTGTATCCAAGGCATTGGTGACATTTAGGGGTTGAAGATGAGTGCCAGTCCTCTCTTGGATGTTGTACACCTGAAGGCACCACTCCTGCACTTCAGAGCATGTGGGACTTACATGATGGGATATGAGCCAGTGAAGTAGGGATGGAACTGCCCAGACAGATGGAGAAGGAGGTGGTTGGATTAAGAAGCACAATCAGCTCGTGTCCTATCCCAGGGCTGCTCTTCAAGGGCAGCATTTCCAAGGGAGGTGAGGGGACGGGGGTCTCCCTACCAAGCAGAAAAAGTTAACACCATTCCTTTCTCCTTTTGCAAGGTTGAAATCAGCCTTCAGAGCAGCTTCCAGCCAGGGATGAAGCTAGAGGTGGCCAACAAGAGCAGCCCAGACACGTACTGGGTGGCGACCATCATCACCACGTGCGGGCAGCTGCTGCTGCTGCGCTACTGCGGCTACGGCGACGACCGCAGGGCTGACTTCTGGTGTGACGTGATGACAGCAGACCTGCACCCCGTGGGCTGGTGCACACAGAACAACAAGGTCCTGATGCCCCCAGAGGGTGAGTTCTTCCTGCTCTGTTGGGGTCCTGCTCTGCTGTTGGGCTGCAGGTTTCTGCTTGGTCGGGGATTATTGTGTTTGCGGAGTGCGCCGATGAAGGGAGGAGTGATGAGCCTGACTCCGTGATGAATCTGAGAACTCCATGTTCTCAGGAGGCTAATTTATTACTTTATTGTACTATATTAAAGAATACTAAGCTATACTATACTAAAGAATGCAGAAAGGATGCTTACACAATGCTAAAAAGATAATAATGAAAACTCGTGACTCCTTCCAAAGCCCCAACACTGATTGGCCAAAGAGTCAAAACAACTCACAGCACAATCCAACAAAGCAATCACCTGTGAGTAAACAATCTCCAAACACATTCCAGACTAGCAAAACACTGGAGAAGCAAATGAGATAAGAATTGTTTCCCTTTTCTCTGAGGCTTCTCAGCTTCCCAGGAGAAAAATCCTGGGCAAAGGGATTTTTCAGAGAATGTGAATGAGACATGGGATGGGTACTGCTGGTCCTCGGCTGGTGTTGGGTGATGTGGGCAGGGTTGTGTCCCCACAGGATTCAGTTTGCCAGTCAGCCTCCAGCAAAGGAGTTTTTGCCTTAGTTGGTGACAGCAGAAGGCACTTCCATAGGGAGATGTCGTTTTACTGCTGAACTGTGATTTTCACTTCGGGGAGAAGTCCTGTTCTTGTGGAAAGGAGGGGTGAAATTCAAGAGTGAGAACAAACTAAAATAAGCAAGATCAGCTTGGGTGTAACCAAAATCAGAAGCTGACTTTGCACTCAAAACTGTTTTGCCCTGAAAATTTAAAATCTTCCATCACCAGACTCTGGCAGCTCATAAATCCAATGGTAGATCCGTGTGATTAAAGATAGCAGAATTTGGTCATTATTGGTTAGGGCATGTCCTGATTGGCAGCTCTTAGGTGCACAAAAGTTGAATGGAAATGTTGTAGGTTCCTGAGTGGCCCATGTGGAGCAGTTTGTTAATAATACAATTTGATCCCCAAGGTATTTGAATATAAATATATATATATATGTATGTATATATAGGCTATGTGCATCAACAGAGCAGCTGTGGTGTATCCTTGCTACTACATTGCTCCAAGCAGAGGCATATTGTCAGTGTTGCTTCTGAGTATTCCTGCCATATATCCCATTTATTCTGCATCAAGGGAAGAAGAGATGAATATTCAGCCTCCAGCTTGTGCATACATTTAAGGAAAGTCTCATTTAAGGGCTCTGCTGCTGAAGTTACTCTTTCCCTTTCTGCTGTGTGGCCATTGGAACAGTGCATGTGCCAGTTGTGTGCCATGGGAATGCTCCTGGAGTGAGTGTTCCCTGACTTCCTCCTGAAGTGAGCTGTACACACAGTCTTTGAATCAAAGCTGACATTCCTGCCTTGCATATGCCCAACTGTGAGCTAAACTTGTCTTTTTTGTTCTGGTCTGTGTGTTTTGAATAAACACAAGATTGATTGCTTAAAAAAAAAAAGAAAAAAAAAAGAAGTCTTGAAGATAAATACGGCTGAGAAATCTCTTGGCTTGGTACCAGTAAATCAAGCTGATGTGAGAGGGGTGAGGTGTTTTATTTTATTGGCCTCTTAAACTGCATTTTATTATGTGGATTACAATCAGTGTTACCAGAAAGGTGTACAGTGCTACAGACTAAATCTCAAAAGTGAGGGTCAGGGGGGTAAGAGAATTTACTGAATGTCATAATAGAAAATAACAATTCCTTTATAACTTGAGGCAACTGCTTTTCATGGATCTGTTGGAATTTGCCCTTTGGGTCGTGGCCACTCTGTGTGAGTTGCCTTGCTTGAGTGACTGCAAGTGTTCAGTGTGCCCTACATCCCTTTTTCTCTGGTGGGTGATGTAACTGGACACCAGGGGGTTGAATGTGGGCAGCTGCCCTGTTAGTTTGGGGCTTTTTTTGTTTATTTTCCCCCTCCCACTCTGGTTTTCAGTGAATAAACTTAGTTGAATATGTCGGAGTATAATTTTCAAAAAGAAGAAATTAAATGCATGGGTTATTATTCCAAAAGAGATTTAAGCATTTAAGAGCTTGCTTCATATTTTGGAATGAGGCATCTAAAATGCCCAAGAAGATCTCAGCCTTCAGGACTTAAAGAATCATAGGAATTATGCATTGGTAAAGGAGAAACTGATGTTCTCTATGAACTCTGTGGAGATTTTTTTAAACCTCTGTATTTTGTTGTCAGACTTTTGGGAGAAACAAAAACCAGCTTTAAACTGCACAGACCCAGTTGTGAAGGCATCCGTTCTGCATATCTTGATTACAGTGGCTGTATCTGTTGGCTACAGCATGGCTGGGGCTGCTTGTCTGTCATTAGGCTGTGATTTTAATCAGGAGCTGAAGGCCTTGGTTAAAAAGCAGAGTTGCCAGAATGGACTTGTTTAACAGCCAGCATGGCAGCACTGGGACAATGCTTTGTTTCTGCTCACGAGTCAGGTTGGACTGATGGGTGCTCATCTCGTAAATGTGCTGCCAGACAAGAATGGTGGAGTGATGGGACAAAGAATTTCGTTAGATGGGAGAGAGATGCAACAAAATGGGTTGGTTCAGTTCAGCAGATCAATAGAACTTGATTTAAAGTCCAGCACACACAGAGCTTTTAAGAGGCAGCTGCCAAATAATTGTAGTTTATGATCCAAACCGAAGGAAGTTGATTAATTTGCAGACTGCTGCTCTGTTATTTATGGGGTGACATTAGTTGCATCATGGTGCCTGTGGCCTGTGACTAAAATGTCAAGTCATGTTCTGTCCTCCTGTGACGTGATGGTGCAGTCACCAGACCAGGAATACCTGAGGTGGCAATAAAATGTCTTGGTTTATGGCAGGATGATGTGAGTGCACGTGTGCCTGTGAGCTTCATGCTCCAACCCCCTCCTACACAGGAAATCAAAGGAGTAAAATTGTAGTTACTTCAAGCTCTGCCATTAATTATATTTTTCTCATTACAAATCGGTGTGTAATTTGAATTGCAAACTCAACTATCCTGGCAGAATAGATCTGTTTACCATTCAAAGCAAAATGAAAATTATTTAAATTAGTTAATATAGAACTCATTTGAATGAATTGGATGTTTATTCATGAACTAGCTGAGGCAAGTGTGAAGCTGTCCTTATGGTCTGTAGCTTTGGCACTGATCAGCTCTAATGTCACGTCCTGGGACAGAGATTTCTTCTTTATTGCATATTAACTGTGGTGTAAGCGGTGGGTAACTACAGCCTGATGTAGCTGAGTGTGAAATTTTCATCCTTCCTGACAAGGCCCTTCAGCACTTGTAATTCATGTGAGGAAGGGCAGCCTGCTGCAGAGTTCCCTGGCAGTGGCAGGGCTGTGGTGGTGTGGGAGCCTTTGTTTCCTGCACTGTGAGGGTGGGATGTGAGGTAGATTTTCCATTAGTTAGTTAAAATTTCCCCATTGTATCAGCCTGAATGGTAATAGGGGTAGAATTTCTCCCCTCCTATGTCTTACCCAAATGTCTTACCCAAAACTCTCTTCCTCCTCTAAGTGTAGCTGTTTGTCGCCATCCTTCATCCCTTGGACTGAGCATCCTTCATCCCTTTTACCCACTGAGCATAAAAATTGAAGCCTAACTAAACTTTGCTGACAAGTGAAAGGAGAAGAGGTGTTCTTTAGCCTGTTCATTTCCATGTGCTGTTTCCTCTGCTGGTGACAGTTGAGTTCATGGCCACATCCACCATCGGGCATGGAGAACCTGACAAGTGTAGTAGCTAAATTATGCATTGTGAAAGAGCAGGGACATCCTGTGATTGACACTCAGGGGGTTTTTGTGCAGATTGCAGATTTCCAGCTGAGCTGACAGAGCCCAGGCTCCCCTGGCACTGTTGTAATGCATCCTGGAATGAGCTAAAGACGCCGGATGAGGGGATTGTTTTGTACACTTGGAGTTGCAGCAGTGGCTCTGCTTTGATGCTATTGACAGATGGAAATTCAAACAGGGCATTTCTGTGTGTGGATCTGTGAGCTGGAGTCTGTGGAGATGGAAAGAAACACACTAAGGAGAGAACCAGGTCTATATTTTGATTTTGTGGTGGGCTGGTGCAAAACTGGGGAAACCTCTGAACACTGGCTGTACCTGGGCTTGGTGACCAAGAAGATCAATCCCACTGTGATTCTGGGTAGGAAAGCAGCTTTTACTTCCCTGTTGCATCAATACAAGGAGGATTTAAAGTTCAGAAGTCTGATCCTGGGTTGAAATAACCTTCTCTTCCATGGTGCTGAGCTTGATAAAGTTCAGTCATCAAATATACCATTAAGAGGGGTAGACTTAAAGCATTTTGCCTGCCCAGGCTTTCTGTGAAGGCAAACAGCATCATTTGGTCAGTATTTGAGACAGGTTTTCATGTGGCTCTCAGGTGAGATTAAGGCCAAAGGAGGGAAATTTCACTGTGATTCCAAGTGCTGGGTCAGATTCTGGGCAGGATATGGTTGAAAAGGGAGATAAAACTTGTGCCAGGGCGTATGGAGTTACCTTCAAATTACAACTCACTGCTTTTTTTGTTTGATTGGTTTTATATATCATCATGTGAATCTATCACAGAGGAAAATCCTGCTCTTTGAGGTCAGCAGTGTAAAGGAGGGGAGAAATGAATCTGGTTGGCCTTGGTGAAATTTACAGCAGGGTGATTCTGAATGGCCACAAGATGGTCTGCTGTGTTGCAGGTGTGGGTTTGATGTCACTCCAAGGCACACAGAAAGCTTTTTTTGGGGTCACAGCTCAGGGTGGTGGTGATGTGGCCCATACCTTTGGCTTTCAGCGTCATTTTTGGAGCTGCCTTGCTGAATGCAAAGCTTGTCCATGGGTTCTCAAAAGAGGGACACAGAGATCAGAGATGATGTTTCTGACAATGGATGAGGGTGTTCAGAGATTCCCTTTCAGAAAATACAGTCATGGATATAGTTTTTTTTTTTTGTTGTTGTTGTTGTTGTTGTTGTTGTTGTTGTTGTTGTTGTTGTTGTTGTTGTTGTTGTTGGTTGGTTGGTTGGTTTTTTTTTGTTAATGAAGTCATCTTCCCCCTGGTGATCTCATCCCAGAGGAAGTAAAAATTAAATTGTACTTGCAGGTAGAGGGCAAGGTGGACTTCTCCTTTTGCTTTTTTACTGGTATGGAGAGCAGATCTGGCCCTGGTTTAGCTCTTTCACCTGAAATATTACTTCCTAAGAGCTTGAGGCTGGAGAAGATAAGTAGGCATTCACTGAGCTTATGCTGTTTTACATCAGCTAAGAACTGGGCCCTCGAGCCAAGTAAAATGAAACTCGGAAATCTTCTTTGGCAGGTTGCACTCTCAAAGCCTGTGGATGTTTCTAAAGCAGTATACAGGGCTGTTTCTTAAAATCTCTGCCCGATCTTTATCCTATTATTCCATCAAAACTGAGTTTAGACTAGCCTAATGTAAATAGATGGCAGGATTTCTTTATTTTAAATGCTGCAAATGACTCTTAGTGCAGTGTTTTATGTGTGCTTTTCAAGTCGACTTTAGCAGACTATTAATTATGCAGGGATGACGTTAGCATAAATAACTAGTCAGCAAATAAATGTCAATTAAATATTCTGTTAGCATAGTAGGCAGCTTTATGCATTGGCATAGAACATTTAGCAGATCATACTTAACGAGCACATAAAAAAATAGATCTTTTTTTTCTCCCTAAGCTCTCCTGATGACGGCAAAGGGGAGGAGAGGAGGTAAAAATGCTGGGTTTGCCTGAAATTTGCTGTAGTAGGAGTCAGGTCAGTTGACTCTGGTGTATGTTGGGAGTTTCCAGGAGCTGGAATTCACTGGAGCATGTCATGGCTTGGCATTTCCTCCCAGCCCCTCGTAGCCCCTTGCAGACTTGCTCCTGAGAAAAGCATTTTTTCATTAGAGCACCCGCAGTAGTTTTTCCTTCCCTTCCTTTGCATGAGTCAGATCCCTCAACCTGGGATGTGAAAATTCAAGAGTCTCCTCGTGGCTTGAGTGGCACCAGGATAATGTTGTCTTGATGGGGAAAATGTTCTTTTCACTGTTGTGTGAAACTGTAAATCTTTTTCATGTGCTGCTGGCTTTAGTTACTTTGAGAAGACTTAGTATTGCCAAGAGAGGCCCTTTTGGGGTAAACTGAGCATAACAGCCCCCCACGTGTGCTGTGGGAATATAATTAATTGTTGAGCTACTCTGTAAATGTGCCACAGCCTGGCCAGTGGGTCAGACTTTGCAAGAAGTTTGAGTTACAGACTTTATCAAATGCAAAGGGTTTTGATCATCTCCAGGTCTGCTGGGCTTGAGGTCAACATTTTCTGTTTTGATTTTCCCTTTAATATAATTTATCAGGTCCAGAGGCTTAACTGCAGAGAGCGTTGCAAGGATGAGATGCTGGCGGGTTTATTAGGAGGAGTGGGGAGTAAATTAATTACCCTGATATTTTAATTGTGAAACTCAGACAAAAACCACTTCCTGAGTGGGAAATGCAGGGTGTGCGCTGCTGTGGCTCTGTGAGTGATGGAGAAAATAGAGGGGGAAAAACAATATTTGGTTCAACACAGGTCTTTTTGTTTAAAAGTGTTTTGGGAGTGCAGAAGAAGTGTTCTTTAGGAATGTGGACAAGGCTCCCAGCCTTGGCTCTGCAGGGGCCCTGTGGCTCAGGTAGAGACCTTGGGGCACTCTCAGCTCTCTGCTCAGGGGAAAGTTTTCTTCCCTGAGGCCAGGTCTCATCAGCTGGGGTCGCTCTTTTTGCTTCTCTGGAATATCTGGTGGAACTGGCTTAGAAAAGTTCCTTTTTCCCCTTCATGAAACCATAAATTCAAAGCCTCTGCTTTGTACTCACCAGTATTTTCCTTCAGCAAAAAGTCAATGTTTTTCCACTCAAAAGCATCAGGATGGTTGTCTTTGGGTTTAACCACCCAAAAAACTGTCTTTGAGTTGCAGCAGACTCAGCACCCCAGAAGTGGGTGCTGGTCCCTCCTTGCCCTTTTGCCTGGGTTAGACTTTGTCTCAGGGGGTTTTGGCCTCTCCTTGTGCATTCATCTTGAGATTTCTTCTCCTCCATCCTCCATCAGATGCTCTTGGGGAAGCCAGCCCTTGCTGAGGATCAGGCATCTGAAGAACTGAAACCGTGCAAGATTGTTTAGTTTTCCAGCGGAAAAAAGAAAGCCCGGAGCTTGCACATGAAGCAGGCTCTGTTTATTAAAAGCAAGAAAAGAAACACACTTTTATCAAAACCTAATTTTCCAGTAAGAAGCCGTTTCAGCAGAAACATGCCCAGCAAGCCTAGTTTCCAGGGACAACAACATCTGCTTATACTGTATTTGTATTTATTTATGCTCACAAGCAAATGGAGGGAGGGAAAAAGGAAGCAGGCCTGACCAGGCAGCCTGTGGTCCGGCGAGGCAGGGATGGGTGCAGTGTCTGTGGGCAGAACTGCTCAGGAACCTGCAGTGAACCTCATTTTCCTGTTCAGCACCTGTATTTGGGTGCTTTTTTATCACAGAACCCAAGGATGGTTTGGTTTGGAAGGGATCTTGCTGATCATCTCATTCTAACCCCTGTCATGGGCAGGGACACCTTCTGCAGAGCAGAGTATTACTGAGGATAATTTAGAAAAATTAGATTTGGCTACACCTGGATTAGATATCAGTGCAAGTTCTTAGAGGGTTGACAGTTTCACTGATGCAGTTTTCCCCTAATGCAAACCCTGGATTTTTGCAGATTTCTGGATGGAAATACTTCTCATCTATAACTATAGCCTGTCCTTGTTCCTGTACTGGACTGAGCCGTGTAGTCAGCAAACCTTGTAAAAAAATATCACTTAGTTTTGCAGCTAACACTGAGGATAATGCAGCACTGTTTACTCTAGTGTGTTATTAACCCAGCTCGGAGCAGGGGTTTAATCTGGAGGTTGGCTGGCAGCCAAGGAAGGCTTCAAGAAGTGGTTCTCCAGCGGATGAGGTTTGAAAGCCAGAGCCTCAGACATGGCCCTGCTGCAATGAATCCACTCCCTGCCTGCTTTTCCCTGCTTGGGTGGACTCTCTGTTGTAGCTGCATTTCTCTTCACAGAGAAAAATCAAGGCACAACTTCCCAAGGATGTTTCTGGGATTCACGTTCTCTGAACCTCAGAGAAAGAAAAAACAATTCCAATCTCAGTTGCTGCTCCTCTTGTTGTTCACAAGTGGAATGCATTGTGGAGGCTTATTTACCTGAAGGAATTTGCTTGATTGGATTCTGGTGTGAGTGTTTTGATTCATTGACCAGTTGAATCCACGTCTGTGTGTCAGGACTGTTGGTTGACAGTCACAAGATTCTGTGCAGTTGGGTGCTTGTGCAGAATCTGTTTAGATGTAATGTAATACAGAATTTATACAGAATAGTATAATAAAGTAATTAATTATACTATGTGCAGTTGGGTGCTTGTTCAGATTCAGTTCAGATGTAATATAGAATATTATAGTATAATAAAATAATTAATTAGCTTTCTGACATTCATGGATTCAGATGCATCACTGATACTCTGCTCTGACTTTTATCTCCACATGCTGCTGCCTTCCCCCATAAAGGAGTGATGCTGCCATTCCCACAGCAGCTGGATGGTTTGCAGCATTGTAAGGGTCCCTTTTGGGTGCTTTGATGCCTTTGGGTGCTTTGGTCCCTTTGGTGCAGGGAAGGCTGAATGATGAATCCTGTTATGATTAAAGAAGCAGCACCTTGTGTACAAGCAAAAGCAGAGCTGAGGATCAGGGATATTGCAATGAAAACTGAAAGTCTAATCCTTTTATAAACAGTCTGGAGGGGGGGAGAAGGAAAAGCAGTGATTTTTGGGGGCTTTGACAAGTTATAAATATATCCTGAGTGAAACTAATAGTGTGGAGCTTTATGAAAGATTTAATGAATGAATATTTCATGCCCACATGGTGCTTCTTCTGTAAAGTGTGCTGTTGGTAAAAAGCAATAAACAAAGAACCTCCTTCAGGGTTTGTTTGGGCTTTTAAATTAAACTAATTTAATCAACTTTTTCAGTCAAGCTTGATATTAGTTCCTTTCTGTACACAGCACTGTACTGGGTTCTGTTTGTTTTCTCCTGATACCTGTTCTGCTGTTTGGGAGATCTTTGAATATCAGAGAATGATTCATTTCATCCTGCCCTTATGGTGCATCTGGGTTTTCAAGGCAGAGAACTCCTGACTTTCTCCTTTTCCTAAAACCTGAGGAGCCATCCATCCTCTACCATCACAGCTGGAGGTGTTTCAGGACTTCAGCTGAGGTCATTATCCCGCAGGAAAATCACTTGAGCGTGCTGGTCATTTCTGATAGTAAGCAAATAGGATTTTTATAGGTTTTGGAAGCCTTCAGCACCCATTTTGCTGCTGCTTGAAGGACTAGAACTAGTCCAAAGTGCTCTGGAGTCTTGCCTCCTATGGCCAGTGAGGCTTGGACACCTCTGCACTGAATTTCAGAGATTTATGCAGAGATGGAAATTCTCTTCAAGCTCGGGCTCTTGGCAAGGCTGGGGCTTGGGTGTGCTAGTGGAGTTTCTTTATGGCTGGCAGTCATGACAAATGGCCAGGAGGAAATCAGGATATGTGTTAGCTCTGTGTTCCATGTCTTTTGCAATTATTTCTAAAAAATCCTTGGGGATGTGATTTCTCCTTGGGAACTGAAGCCAGTTGATGTTTTCACAGCTGGACCAGCAAGTGAAAAGCAAATGAGGCAAGTAGGGAGATAAAAGCAAGGGTGACTGGAGAGGGAGAGCTAACTTTGGGAAGGGATCAGCGTGAGCTGGGGATCCTCTCAACCCCACACCTTGCATGGAGTGCTGGGGCTGGTGTTGCATGGAATGAGGCATTTCTTAGCTGCTTTTGCCATGAGAAGGAGCAAAAGTGCTTTTTTTTTTCTTTTCCTGTGGAACCAGTTGATTTTGTAGTGGACAACTTTGGGAACTGAAATTTATCCCTTTTGGCTGGATGGAGTATGGCCCCATGAGGTTTCTGCTACACATGAGCAGGGCTTTGTCTTAGAAGAGAGGTTGTGTTAGAAACTGAGGGAGTTTTGCTTGTCCAAACCCACACAGATCTGAGTTCCATTTTTTTGGTAGTGTTATTAGGCAACGTGTGAGATTCTGCCTCTGTAGATCAAGGCTCAAGCCTGCTGCACAGCAAAAGCATTAAACTTCAGCAAATACTGATGCAGCAAAACTCCTTGCAGGTGGTGCTGAGCTGCAACAACTGATTTATCCAGCCCAAAATGTTGGCAGAACCAATTTCTTCTGCAGCTCCTGACACCCTGCAAGGAAAGCTCATTTCAGTGGGACTCAGGATTCTTGGAGCACTTGAGGTGAGCAGTTGAGACCCCATGGCTTTGCCTTCTGTTGCTCATGATTCTGATCACAGTCTGCAGCCTCCACCGTGACCAAACCATTGGTTTTGTGCCTGGTGTTCAGTGCAAGTTGTGCTGGAGGAGCAGAGATAGGGCAGGAGAGGAGTAATTGCAGCTTGAGGCAGAGACTGTGAATGAGGAGCTGCATTTCCAAGGAAATACTGCAGGAAAAGGCTGTGAGCAGACACCAGACTTTCCTGCAAGTAGAGATTTCCTCCCTTAGCAGCAAGTGGAACAGGGTGGGTTTTTGGGTGGTACCTTTGCGACCATTTCAGAAAACAATTCCCTTTGACAATTCTTGCAAAAAGCTTCTTGCATCCTCTGAGCGAAACAGCAAAATCCTCCTCCCAAAACATTTAAGTGCCAAGATGGAAATTATTTCATAATTAGCCTCTGTAAGACTCCTTAAAAAAAAAAGGTCTAAGAACTACAGGCCCTGTTGCTCTGAGTTTGACCAGTGTTTGACATTATCCAACTCCTTGGTTCGGACCATGTGAATATGAAAGAAAATGCAGAAAAGTTGAGAATCTGTTCAGTATTGAACAGAAGAATTACAGCCCCATTTATAGGCTTGGTGTGTGGTCAGTGAGGAGACTACAGTGACATTATTCAAGCAAACACCACTGACATGTGCACCTTGCTCATGGCTCTGGAGATCCCCACACCTTGAATATCCAGCAGTGAACATCCACACTTGTTCTTCCACACTCACACCATGTCCTGGGACATCTGCTCTCCATCTGTGGAGCTAAAAAGCCCAGTAACCACAGAAAAATGGATGATTGACCCTGAAAGCATAACAGTGGGTACAGACCACTCATTTTTCTAATTGTCAATTTAATGAATGTCTGGCTAAATGCATTTTTAATAAAATACTCTTAAAAAATTATTAGTTTGAGAGATTTTTAAATAGTCATTCTTGATAATTGAATTTAATTTCCCTTCCCCAGTCTCCTGTAATTTTCCCCAGAGGAGTTCTGGAATGAAAATGCCACTTCAACTGTAAGGACTAGACTTAGGTAGTTAATGATATTAAAGGTAAAGCATGGTCAAACTTAATTAATCTCTATTGGAGACATCTGTGGAGACTTTAAAAAACCCCCTCATGTCTTTGATATTCAAAGTTAGACAGTTTTGATATTTTTGGTGCATTGGATAGGAACTGGGAAGGGTGAGTAGCACAAGGGATTTGCTCCAGAGCATGCCAAAATTGAAATACACTTTTCTGCAGTGGACCTTTTTTGATCAGTTTGAATATTAAATTATGCCTTTTAGTGCTGAGCTGAGGGAGGATTTTCTGAGTCGTTTTAGGCCAAGGACAAACCACCATGTCCAGAGCCATGTCTTTAGCCGAGCTTTCCTTCAGGTGCACCTGGGATCTGTGAGGAGCAGGCACGGAGTGAATTTGGGAAGCTGCTAGTGGCAGATGCAAGCACCAGCATGATCCCGACCCAGCTGTGACTTGCACTTGATTTTTCCTTCATTATGCATGATAATGTGGGCTCCCAGTCACCGTGGAAGGGGCTGGGTTCCTGAAGCAGGCCATATGCTCCTGCAGCCCATGGAGGTGGCTGATAACACAGAGCAGAGCTTTAAGAGATGCTCCTATAAAGCATTTTCCTGATGACAACTAAAAATCAATTCTTCCAACCCAGATACCAAATTCTAGGTCAGTTCTGGCCCTTCTGCATGACATTGGAGAACTTTTTGCTCTGAATTCCCAAATAGTCTGTTTCAGTGTCTCTGTGTGCGTGCTCTCGCTTCCATTTGATTTTGGTCACAGAAGGAATAAAACCGAGATCCACAAATGAGCTTAAGGACATGCTGAAACCCATCCTGATTGATGGTTTGTTTTGTGTTGAGAGGCAGAGCATCCACCTCCTGTGTTTGTGGCTAAAAAAAGCTTCTTTCCCCACGCTGTCACTTGGGAATGAAGAAATGAGGGGAAAGTCAGCGTTTTTAGGTGTAAAAAATGTAGCTACTTCCTAAAGGGCTGGAGTTGATGTAGAAGTTTAATTATATCCAGGGGAAACCTTTCCAGATTCAGGAAATCATCCTGCTATGTGTTGTACCAGTTTTACTGAAGAGGCTCTGCTGTGATGAGTACAGAACCTAGAGAGGGGGAAATCTGTAATTCCCCTGTGCCAGACAACTCTGGGAAGGTCAGTGAGGAGTCCCTGCCCATGTGAAACATCTACACCCTGAATCTGATTGTTGAAATTACCTTTTCCATAGAATCCTGCTTTGCTTTGAGCAGTTCTGCTGTTGAGCTTGACCTTCTCAGCAGGTGGATCTGTTGGGAAGGCCTCTTCATGTAGAACATCTAAATTTATTTATAAAGAAGGCAAAAAAACTTAAGAGGAAGCATTGTACGATGAAGATGAGATTAAGGGCTCACAAACCAGTTGAATGAACCATGGCTCTGCACTAATACTTGATTTAGCAGTGAAGGCATTTGGGTTCAACAGAGCATCATAATCTCCAGTCAGAATATCCCAGGTTGATGGAGAAGCTAAAGTTTTGTAATTCAAAGGAAATTTAGAGCACTGTGGAAAAGCTGCTCCCGTTTCAGGTCCTGTAGCGCATTGTTATTCTCATTTCACACGTTGCCTTGCATAATGCTCCACGTTGATCTCCGATTCAGATTTAAAGTCTTCAAAGTTTCAGGGGATGTTTTTGATCCCGGGATTTATAGTTCAAGCCCCTTTTCTGTTTCCAAGTGAAGAAAACACATGTTTAGCAAGCACAAAATGAGCCTTGATGGAGTATTTCTTTGATGGTGTTGTGATGATGGTTATGAATTTACATTTTGTGCATAGGATGTTGAGCACCTCATGGGGCCTGGCTGTGCTTTGACTGTACCATTAATTTCGGGAAAGGATGCTTGATGAATGTTCATCAGGCCCTGCAGGTTCTGATTTGTGGTGCTCACATAACACAGCTGAAAGGCTCCAGAGTGATTAAACGGGATTCAGTCATTAGGAGCTGGCAATACAAATGTGATTAATTACAGAACGCACTGTAAATTGTGAAATGAGTTTGATGGGATTTTTTTTGAAAACATATGTTTCTGCTTCATGGGGTGTCAGAAGTTGGAGTCGTGGTGAATGAGGCTTGTTTGCTATTTCCATGATAATTTGGGAAGGTGCTGGGCCATGGGAATGGTTGGATTTCCGTTGTTGTCCCAAGCTCTGGGGGTGAGCAGTGAGATTTGGGGAGAATCACAGGCAAACCCTAAATCAGACCTTACAAGTACACCTTGGAGCCCACAGGCAGGCTCTTGTACTGCCCAAGGTGTATCCTTTGAAGACCTTATAATAAATACCTACTTTATTCCTTCAGCTCTGTCTAGCCTCTGTTTCAGGTCAGCCTCTTTAAACATAAATTCCTCACTAACCCAAGCACCGTGGCACCAGCCTCCCCTTGAGTCCTGACAGAATTTTCCAGCAAAGAATCCCTTTGCCTCTTGCCTCTGGGATGCATCTTTGTGTTGGGGATGTCAGGCTGAAACTAGTAATAGCTTTTCACTTTGAAATCTCTGCTGGTGAAAAAAAAATATTGGAAAAAATTCGGGACACAGTGCCCAGGGAGGTTGTGGCTGCCCCATCCCTGGAAGTGTTCAGCACCAGGCTTGGATGGGGCTTCGAGCCACCTTGTCTAGTGGAAGGTGTCCCTTCCCACAGCAGTGAGTTGGAACAAGAGGATCTTCAAGGTCCCTTCCAATCCAAACCATTCCATGATTCTAAAATAACTCCCCTAGTTTTAAGCATTAACCAAAATTTCAGTCCTTTTTTTAATTGGTGTTTCTTCCGTTGTGTATTAAACAGTGTAATGCATACAATAAACTGCAAGCATCATCCCCACTCATTCTCCTCTTTCTGTAGAATACAGAAAATAAAAAAAAAAAAGAAAAACCCAAAATCCCAACCCCAAATCAGAATGGATTTCTTGGACATCACATCCCTCTATTTGTCTTCTATGTTTTGATGCTTTTATTTGTAGTGGATATTTGCTGTAGACTGTTGGCACTATCTGGGAAAAACAACATAATTGTGCAGTGATCTGGTTTATGCTTTATGTAAGAACATTGTGCTGCTGTAAATCTGTTGGGTTCTGCAGAGCTGTCTCCAAAGAATATCCTTCAGAAAGTGACCGTGGGGTTTGGGAGCAAGAACAGGCACTTAGTGTGGGGGTAATGGGATGGAGTTTGGAGGTGTGAGGTCAGAGCCCTGGGCAGGATATTTATACTGCAGTGACATCGCAGGGTGGAATGGCCCATAAATTTTAGGTGTTGTTGTGCCACAAAATCTATTTGGGGCTGGTCTGTGAGATCCCAAAGGCACAGGGCATGGAGTGTCCATTGCCAAGGCAGGCCAAAGGGAGGGTTTTTGGTGTTCAGGAAACCTCCAGGTTTCCTTTGTTTCACTGCGTGGCATCAGTGACACCTGGGGCAATGTCATTTCATGTGAAAGACCTCAATTCATACCCACTGTTGGCGTGGGCCAGTGTGTGCCCATGCTGCCCAGAAATACTGATTCAGCTCTGAACCAAGCTGGTGCCTGGCTTGCAGTAGTTCTGGCTGTGGTTAGGAATTCTGACTTGGATGGGGATTTATCTAGGAATTCAGCTTTGCTTGTAGACACATTTTTTTTTTTTCCTCTTTCTGAGTTTCTGATGTGGAACAAGTGCACAAGGAGCTATGGAATGCTACAGGAACGCCTTACCAGGATTGATGGCTGGGCAGGCAGCACAAACATCCTCCCCATGGCTTTCAAAACATTTAAATTATGCTTTTTAAAAAAAATCTAAAACTTACTTCTGAAACTTTTAAACTTTTCAGGATTTTACAATTTCTCTTACATTTGTCTGTGCATTTCAGTCTACCTGCCACAGTAAATCTCTTTGCCTGCAGAGATGACTAAATAGTTTTTTGGTTTTCAAAGATGACTAAATAGTTTTTTGGTTTTCACCCAGAGGGGCTACAATTTGGAAGGAAATAACTGTGCAAATGCCTGCTGAGTGCTGGGAATCTGGTGTGTGTACTTGTTTCTCACACAGGTGAATTCATAACCTTCTCATGCAGTCACTCTGAGCTCTGTGATGTGGTTTCACTTCTGAGCACGTTGGTTAAGATGCTGATTTTCCCTTGATAACAGCTCTCTCACAATGTTACTGCTATTATTCTTTTATCTCTATGGGCTAAAAACTGATGGAGAAATTACAGTCACAATATCAGGTTCCCCCCTCTTTTCCCTGAAAGCTCCCAAACTGCTGATTTCACAAGGCCTTCATTAAAGACTCCTGGGTCTGGAGACTGGGAGCTGGAGCTCTCAATCCATCTCTTCTGAGCCCTGGGCACAGTGCTTAATGCACAAGGAAGGAAAAAATAATCAGGGAATGTGTGTGTAGGCTTGGGGTTAAGTGCCAGGAGCTGCAGAGTTTGGATGCTCATTTTCACAGTGAGCCATCACCCTAATGGTCATTGATACTAATGATGGGAGAACCCCCGTGGTGATGTGATGTGTGTGCAGAGCTTTCAGAATCCAGGCACTGCCTGCCTCTCAGAAATGCCTTTCAGGAACTCTGTGTGCACATCCAAGATCATTTCAGTCAGCCAGTCCTGATTTGTTTGATTTGTTTCTAAGGCTGTTGTTGGCAACAGTGAAATTCAGGTGCCTTGTTCCTAGAATTGAATGGGGCAGAGAGCAGAGTTACTGCTGTTGTTTCAAAGAGTGTGCAGTTTATGTTTAGGTAAGAAATTTTGGAGGAGCACAAATGACTAAGTCTGAGTGAAACACTCTGTAGTTACACCTCAGGATTTTTCCTAATTTATCACACAGGTAACTGAGACTAAAATCAGCCCATTTTTGCCACGTTGGATTCTGTAACAAAATCAGAATAATCAACCTTCATTCATGCCTGCAGGTAACTGCCCCACTGTCCTAGGGTGACTTCATGCTGCTTGTATCCCCACTTGTCTGTTCTGCTTATGCTGAGTATTGAGTTCTGTGCTTTTAAAACCAGATCTGGGAGCCAAGGAGGGGAGAAGGAGAAGCAGTGGAATATCTGAGCTGGCTGTATCCAAAAACATAAAAGAGCTTCAGCTTTTCTTCTCACAGACTGTGTTGTCTGCAGCATGGGCAGCAGGAGAGAGCTTTCCTTTGCTTTTAGTTAGTTTTTTAGCTAGGTGAGGCAGAGAAGTTCCCCAGACTGTGGCTTTTCTTCTTCTTGGAACTGATCAGCGTGAAAACCCAGAAAAACATCAGGAGCTCACACCTGTGACCCACTGGAGCCTGGGATGTGGCATTTTCCAGCACAGGAGAGACTGATAAGAGACTGAGTGAGCTGAGCTACACCTCACAACAAGAATTCTCTGAATTTGCCATCTCTTCAGAACAATGAGAAGTTCCATTGTTTAACATTATTCATTTTTTTATGCTTGTGAGTACTTTGCTTGTTACATAAACAGGTTTTTTCCCACTTTTCTCAAAGGAGGTTTACCTCCTGAACTGGTTGGGGGTTGGGGCTGCTTGAATTTGCTTTTAGAAAAGACCACTTCAGAAGTTTCCTCCCAAAATTTGCCCTAAAGCAGGACACACCCTTAAAAATGGTTGTGTCCAGGAGATATTTTTGCATTCCCTTCCCAGTTTTTGGTGGTATTAATGAGGGTGGGTTTTGGTACCTTGTCTAGGTGAAAGATTGCAGAATTCTGTCCCAGGTGAAATAATTGTAAAAACACCTTAAAAATAAATAAATAATCATAGAATTGTTTGGGTTGGAAAAGATAATTGAGCCCAACCATCAAAGATCATTGTTTCCTCCCAAAATTTGCCCTAAAGCAGGACACCCACTTAAAAATGGTTGTGTCCAGAAGATATTTTTGCATTCCCTTCCCAATTTTTGGTGGTGTTAATGAGGGTGGGTTTTGGTACCTACTCCAGGTGACAACATTGCAGAATTGTGTTCCAGGTGAAAGCAGTGTAAAAACACCTTAAAAACAAATAAGTAATCGTAGAATTGTTTGGGTTGGAAAAGATCATTGAGCCCAACCATTAACCTGGCTATAAATATGTGGCAAATGCTCTAAACAATTGAATGCTTCTTCATTAAATTCCAACCTGTTGAGGCTGGATGGCCACAGGAGACTTTTTGTTATGCTGAAGGACCAGGTGAAGGAATTGGTTGCATCCCTGCAAGGTGGAGGGTGGGAAGAGATTAATTCCCCTCTCCTCTTTCCATGCTCCACCTGCATCTCTCTCCCCTCATTCCCCAGATCCTGAGGGAGAGCAGGGCTGTGTCTGGGTCATTCCAGGTTGGCTGGTGCTGATCACACTTGGGTGAAGCCTTGAAACAAGTGCAGGTGGAGCTGATGGATTTGCTGCTGCTTCTTATCTGCATAATCTGGTTGTAATTGATAAGTTACACCACCAAGACAGAGCTGAGTCCCTTCCCATTGCCAGCACCCCTCTCTTTTTTATCTCTTTTCTAAAATTGTATTTTAAATACTTCAGTGCAAGCCAAGTATTGACTTTGAAGGGAGGTTATTAATCACAGCACTTACGAGTAAATGTTTTACTGCTGGGTGGGTACCTGAGGCTCTTCTGCTCAGGGAGTCAGGGCAGGGTTTGTGGCACCGTTGGGATCCAGGAGGCAAATTTCTCTTCTGATCTTGGCCAGTTGGACTTGGAGGCAGAAAGCCACAGCAGTGGGATGTCAGAAGAGTGTGTCTGTATCCATAATGTTGTGTTTGGGGTGAAGACAGCTGATCCTACTGTTGGGAGTGCCTCAGTAGTTGGTGGTGGTGACTGAAGTGTCTTGTTCAGCTTCTTGAGCAGCAGTGAGTTAATGGAGGGGATTTTTACAAGATTTTGCATAATAATAATAATAATAATAATAATAAATCAGTATAATAGCATCCCTCACCCTGTCTGCATGGCCTGATGGTTTTCTCCCACAGCATCCCACATCCACCTCTTCCACCCAGAGTTCCTGCAGCTGGGTTGGAGTTCGTAGCCAGTGCAGTTATTCATCTCAAGAAATGAAAAAAGCAACTCCCAAACCACCCACTGCTTTTTTATTGTTAAAAGATAGCAGTTAATTAAAGACTAGGGAGACACAAGGGGAATGGTGTGCACGTCTGTGAAGGGCTCAAAGGATGTTGGGAAGCAAAGTGTCCTGTGGACACTGAGGCAGCTTTTTGCTCATCAACTTGCGTGTTTTGACCCAGAGGACATAAGCAGATAATTTCTGGAAATGCTGAATGGCATCAGGAAGGATAAAAGTTGCATTGTACTGAAATTCAGTGTAGTTTAATAGAAAAAACTGTAAGGGACCTCAGGTGAGAACCTAAAGCATCTGTTCATGCTTTTATTTGTTTTGTTTTATTTTTTTTTTCTTCTCTTCTTTTTCTACTCAAGGACTGCTTTTTCATGCAGAGTTGGGTGTGCAAGGATTAAAGTCTGTGTGTTGGCCCTTTCTTGGGTCAAGACCACAGAAACTACTTAAAAATGAGATCAGGGCGGTTTGGATAGCCTGAAAAAACAAAGGGCACCAAATATCTTGAAGAACATTTAACAAACATGCAGAATATTGTTATTTAATTAAGTAGCTCACTTGGGCTAAACATTAATTTGAAGTTTGCACTTGCTCAGTTTTATTTTTTAAAAAGTGAGATAATTAGGAGCAAGCAGATTAATAAACAGCTTAAAGGATCATCTACTGAGAGAATGCAAGAGTTACACATTCTCCTACAGACATCACACTTCCTTCCAGCATCTGCTCATTAGCCTCTTGTAAATTCACATGAATGGGACCACAGAGTACTGCTGGTCCAGGAGTGTCTTTTGAGCACCTGCATTTTTTAATGGACAGTTGTTTATGACTTCTGGTTTTCATGAAAATCCTCTCTATGTAATATTTTCCTTGAACACTTTATTTAAGACAGGTGTACAGAAGGCCATGCCTGAGCTCTGAAGTTGGGGTCTCATGATATTTGTGGCTGCACCACAAGGAAATCAGATCAACAGCTTTTGATGCACTTCCTTTTCTTTTCTGGACTGAATTTGCATTATTTTGTGATCCAGTTCAAACCACAGAACTCTGCTGCTGTGAGAACTGAAGACTGTTTGAAGTTTTAAGTAAAAAATTGTTTGAAGATGTCTTTAGCCCCATTTGGCTTTTTTTCAGGGAGCCCACAAAAGAATTCAAAGCAAACAGTCATTTTTATAAAAAATGTCATTAAAGCACTGAGTAAATTTTTTTTTAAATGTAGGTTTTACTTGATTTATTTTGGAAATTCCTAATAGGGGATCTGGCTTTGTAGGGTATGCAGTGAAGTGTGTTCACAGCCCTGAAGGTCTTGGGGAGGGTTCATAAACAGCCTGAGCCTTTACTTGGGGACAGCACTCAGCCCCCATCCTGTTTTCACATCCAGTCTGGTTCA
>NW_005054573.1:115157-137636 GCF_000277835.1 Geospiza fortis
TGTTTTATCAAAATGGAAATATTTTGTGAGAACATGTCAGTTTTGACAAATTGTTTTGATGGGTGAAGTCTAAACAAATTGTTTTAGCATTCTCTGTTATTTTGCTATAAAGACATCTCATTTCAACTCCATCATTTAGACCTTTATAACATAGCTACAACATTTATGTGTTAATATTTTTGTAACTCATAAATATTGCATCGGATTTGTGACAACTTTAAAATTAAAAGAAAATGTCAATATTGTAAGCTTTCTATATAGTTGTGCAATATGCTGTTTAGCTTTTAAAAAACTGCATATCTTGTCACAGAGTCACAGAATGGTTTGGGTTGGAAGGGACCTTAAAGATCATCTTTTCCCACCTCCCTGCCATGGACAGGGACATTTTCCTCTAGACTTTGGATGGTCCAAGCCCTGTACAGCCTTGGTTTTGCTGGCTGGGTGACCTGTAGCAGATCTCCGCTATAATGTCACCTATCCCTGATGGATGGAGTGGCTGGAATTTCCTTTTGTTGCCCTTGAGGTGCTGTCCTGCTGATCTGGGATCCTTCTCTCCAGGCTCTGGGAATTTCTTTCTGCCGCCAGCAGCTTTATTTTAATGTGTCTTAACTGTATATATGATTCTTGTATTTTAAATATATATATTTTTATATATATATATATATACACACACACATATATATAAATATATTATATATATATAATTTGTATATCTGTATTAAATTTTGAACATCTTGAAAATTAATCTTTTCATGAGATCCTGGTATTTTAGTTTATTTCAGAATGGAGGGAAAAGAATTGCCTGAGTCCTGCCCAGCTGTAATTCCCCTTGTTAACTATTTTTGTTCGTTCCAGTCCTAGGAAATAGTTAAATTTTTTAATGATAAAAATAGTTCCCACACTGAGAGTGTTGTCACTTAGCAGATTAATCTGAAAGATCTTAAACCCTTTTATAAAGCTGTTTAAGATGCTGTTCTTCATGTATGAGAAAATTAAAACTCTGCTGTTTAGAGGTTGATGGGTTCCAGTGGGGATTTTCCAGTAGAGGTGTCGACAGGTTCCTGGTGATCCTGGGTTATTAAAAAAAAGAAGAAACCCCGTGTGAAGATTGTTTTGTTGTTTTTTGGTTGTTGTTTTCTTTTAGGTATGGACAAAAACGAGCATAATTTGATATTACTGCTTGTTGGGCACATATATCCATGGGGCATGCTGAGGTGTTTCCAAGGAGTAGCTTATTTTTAGGTGCTGTATGCCTGTAAGTTATGTATGCTACCATTCCTTTATTTTACAAAATGCAGCAGTTCAGATCCCTGAATCTTGTTCTTGCCAATCAAGCGGGTGCCTTGGGGGGGAAAAACAGTCATGAAAAGTAAAATACCAACAATATTCTTCCCATTGTCTTGTCTGTCTTTCAGATTTCAAGGATTTTCCTGCACTTTGCAGTGTCCTGTTCTTGGGGGGAAAAAAAAAGGAAAATGAGAATTTCCATGTAAACCTGAGAGGAGTGGCTCTCAGCAAAACAGCAACTACTAGAAAACGAGATAAAATCCCAAGAGTTGCTAATGTGATAATAGTATCTCATATTCATTGAATGGAGTGCCTGTGCCTCAGTGCTGCCATGGGACTGTGAATGTGCTTTTAATCTCTTATTTCTCTAGAGAGGCAGATAAATCTGAAGCCATTATGTGCTGAGGCAGGGCACAGAGATTTACAGGGTTGCAGGGAATGAAGCTGCTGTCCTGGCTCTGGGGCACGTGTTCAGGGGCATTGGATGGGGTGTGCCTTCCTCCAGCATTTCCAGCTGCTCTTGGAATGGTTTTCATGGTCAGCAAGCACAGAGCAAGGGGAAAAGGCTGGGCTTGAGCAGCTGATGGGGAAAATCTGATGATAAATACTAAATACATCAGCCAGTGAGCAGCTGGCAGCAGCCCCTGCTCCTCAGGTGTTGCCAGGTTCAAGTGCAGCCTGGAGTCTCAGGACACAGCTTGGGAAAATGAGTAAAACGAGTAAAAGTGAGGAAATGGCCATGGGTGAGAAGGGGAGAGAGGAATGGGAGTCAGAGATGTTGTGGGCAAGGTGAATTGAGTAGACAAAAGTGGGAAGAATTTGAGGGATATTGGATACGATCCATTTCTTGGTGGAGTTCAGGTCTCTGGAAGGAGCGCTCAATTTTATAACCTGAGTCTTAATGTTAGAAAGGTCCTTTTTTTTTTCTCATTCAAGAATTTGCTGTAATACTTGCCAAACTAGAAGGTGATCTCTGAAATAATCATTTTTTCATGGAAGGAGGCAGTGAGCTGCAAGGTTTTTTTTACTGGTTTTTACTTTTGCAGGTGTGGATAATTTCATTGAGGTCTGTTGAGAGTAGTTCACCCTTCAGCAGCCTGTCACTGAGCTTGGGAACTGGTTCATCCCTACAGCTGTTCCTCAGGAATTGGGGAGGGAAATGTGGGGTCTTTTTCAGGTGTCTGAAGCCCATGGAGCACTCCTGACTCACTGAATTAACTTAAGGCAGGGGAAAATGTTTTGAAAACAGGAATAGTAGTGGAGTTTAGGTCACTATGGAGCAGGATTCTTTATCCTGGCCACCTTCCCTTCCCATCAGCTGCAAAAAAAACCAGAATTTTCCCAGCCTGTCCAGCAGTAGGAGAGGTTCAGTAGAGCCTTTTCCTGTAGCTAATGATGAGGGAAAATGGGAAATAGTGATGGAAAGTTCACTGCTTCAGTCCCCAGTGCTGAAGGATATGCCAGAGGAGCAGCAGCATTTCTGGAGAGGGATGCTCAGGCTGGGCACCCATGCATGGCACTGACAGCTATTCTCATTTACCCAGCAGATTTTCCTTGGTTTGAATATATTTGTTTAACATTTTGCTTGGTCCTCAAAGGCTTTTGCAGCTATTGTGATCATTCACATTCACTTCATTACTACTAAAAATGAATATTTGCACTGTGGTGACTTGAACTGTAAAGCTGAGAAGGCTGATTGTGCTCTATAAGCACAGTGGAAGGTACAAATCCCTGTTTCTACAACTTCCAGTGCAATTTCCTGGCTCTCAGAGGTTTTCAGAGTTGTTTTATCTATGCCACAAAAGCATAATAAAGGAAAACCCTAGAAATTAGATTTGTATGGGAAGGATGGTTCTGAAACCACCTAGAAAGTGAGAACAGCTCAGTTTTTTTTTTCAGCTGAGCCTGTTTAGTCTGAAAACAGAGGTCACCTTGTGACTTCAGGACTTTGGAAGCCTCTAATCCAGATCTGAATGTGGAGAGGAGCTTATTTAGATGTCAAACTGTGAGGTGCAAGTCTTTTAAAAAAGGACAGGGGATTTTTTTTTTCTCTCTCTGAAAGGCACTGGGAGACTGACAGCCAGATCTGTGAATCAGGCATCGTTATGACATCTCCAGTTGGGCATCTGGAAGTGGAAGCCCCTGAAATCTGTTAATCTGTTGTCAACTCTGAAAAATCCTATTCTCCCCCCATCTCCCTCCCCTCCCCAGTCCTGCCAGCTTTGAAAGTTCAAAGTGTGTGCTTTTTATCACATTTGTCATTCCTTGGTAGTGAAGCTCTGGCATTCAGAAATTTGGCTGACAACTTTGTGGGAACGAGCCAAAATCGAGTTCAACTTGCACCTTTCTGTGCTGCACCCAGTGCTGTGCTCAGGGGGAGGCAGAAATCTGAGCTAGAGGGACCCCAGCCTCATTCATTACCACAATTACTGTCCCTGGTGCCAAAATTCAGCTTGTTTTCTTTATCCTGAGGTAGGTGGACAGGAACTGATGAGTTCAACACAGCAGGAGTGTTGAGAGAGAAAGTGTCACATCTAAACCATTTCTGCTCAGGCTGTTCTTTCATCTTAAATAATGCAAAGGTCATAAATCTTCCGGAAATCATGCAAAACTGGTGCTGCAAAAGACTTAGAATGGTTCCAGGCAAGTTCAAACACTATTTTATGGAGGCTCGAGTCCAGCAGTGCAAGGTTTGATAATTTTAAGTACATTTAAATGCACATTTAAAGTAATTTAGATATCTAAATGGGATGTATAGCTCAAGCTGGGAGAACTGGCTTTTGGGGAAGGAGCACAGCTCAGAAATGAGGTTGAGGCAAGGTGCCCTAGGCCTGGCTTGTGTCTTTATCCATGCCCAATCCTGTGGATTACCACGGGGTAATGGTCTTTAAATAGCACATCTAGTTGTGTATTCAGGGGAAATGTTTAAATTTTCAAATGTTTGTGATTTTTCCCTTCTGTAGGTGTTTCTGAATTAGCAACATAACTGCATTCCTGATGATTCTCTCACACATGAGTAAGATTAGTTTGGAGAGAAAACAAAGTTTCAGATGTAATTTAATTCTCATTTACAGGCAGGGAGAATTAAAGTCGAATTTCTGGATTTTTGATTGCAAGTGCACAGTGTATTTGAAGAGGCATCTCTGTCTGTCAAGCTGAGATTTGCTGAATTACTGCCTTCATGTGTCCACTGATTTAAACCAGAACTGACCTGGAATGTGAATCCTAGAGGCAAAATTTATATATTTCAGTTCAAATCTTACAAAACTGCATACATGTCCTAAATTAACACTGGTTCACAGTGTTTACCTCAGAAATTATTCTTTTTTTTTTCCTAAATGAAACAGAAGTTCCTGATAAGGGAAAGATTTTAAGTCTTTCTTCTTGCTAGTGTATTGGCTCTGCAGCTGATATATGATGTTCTCAGGGTTGGTTTTTCTACTCTGTTGGAAAAGCACCTGGAGTTTCTGGTCTCATGTCAAGGAATTGAAAGTTTGCACAGCTTCTTTTTTTCCCAGAGGTCATTAGTGAACATACAGAGAGACTTTATAAATCACATCTGAGCCCAGGTGATGAGCAGGAAACGAGTGGTTACACAGGCAGTGGCCAATTCTGAATGGGAGAGATGGGGATGATAAGCCACGATGTTGTAAATCACTGTCAGTGCCTACACTGGAGCAACACCTTCCCTTTTTTTGGGGATTTAACTGTGTGCACAGGTTGCCCAAAGAACTGAGCAACAAACCAGCTTTTTTTCTTTGTCTGAGTTGCAGTTGCATCCAAAACTTCAGAGCTGGTAAATCCTGAGGAGATGTTTCTGATTGAATCACAGCATGGTTTGGGTTGGAAGGAACATGAAAGATCATCTCATTCCATGCCCTGCCATGGGTAGGGACCCCTTCCGCTATCCCGGGCTGCTCCAAGCCCTGTCCAACCTGACCTTGGACACTTCCAGGGATGGGGCAGCCACAGCTTCTCTGGGCACCCTGTGCCAGGGCCTCATCCCTCTAATAATGCATAATTTCTTCTTAATAAATACACCAGGTCCACTGTGTGACACACTCATGGCAAGTCACTGCAGTCTGCTGTGCTAAGCATTTCTTTTCTCCCCTTCTCTCCCCTTCCCCAGCAATCAAGGAGAAATACATGGACTGGACAGAGTTTCTCATCCAGGATCTGACCGGCGCCAGGACGGCCCCTGCCAATTTGCTGGAAGGTGTATGTATTAGATTGCAGTTCCTCCTCCTCCTCCTCACTGTGTGCTTTTAGTGTCTGTGTCTGCCAGCCCTGGAACCTGACCCGGCCCTGCCCCAAAATCTGTGTCAGCAGTGCCTGGACTCTGCTGGCTCTGCTTCTCACCCAGTCACGGGGAGTTTGTTTTGCCTTTTCGTTCTTTACAAAGTTGGTGCTCATAAAAGGCATGGAGTGTGGAGGGGATCCACAGAAGGGAGAGCTCAGCCCTTCAGTGCCCCATTAGATACATCAAACTGGTGAGCTGAGCTGCCAGTCCATCTCTGCCCCATCCCTGGAAGTGTTCAAAGCCAGGCTGGATGAGTTTTGGAGCAATCTGGTCTAGTGGAAGGTGTCCCTGCCCATGGCATGGGTTGGAACTGGGTGATCTTTAAGGTCCCTTCCAACCCAAACCATTCTGTGACTCTGTGGCACAGCTTGGCGAGGAGGTTTAGTAGGTTGATGGGGAGCATTGTCAGGTTTATCTTTGTATGGGAAGTGCTCCCTCAAGGACATTCCCTCCACCTAAATCCAGCAGTCACATTTAGCAGGGAAGTTGTTGGGTGAGGTGGCCTCAGAAGAGCAGAAGGGCTCATTTTTTAGATGCTCCCAGAGCCCAGTCTGTGCAGCAAATCCAAGGGGTGGCTTGCACCTGGGACAGCCTCAGATCCTGGACAAAAATCCCACAGCTTCACCTTGAAACCAGGGGCAGCTTTTGCATCAGGGCCTGCCCTGCTCTGCTGTGGATGCTGTGGGTGCTTTGGAGAGGAGACGGATGGTCCTGCAGGAGCCCCTCATTCTCTGTCCCTCTGTTTAGGCTGAGATCAAGGGCATACAGGAATTTGTGAAAGTGCTCATGCTGGCTTGTGGGAAGCCAGTGTCCATCCAGGCAACATTTTTGGTCATTTTGTCCCTGCTCACTTCCAGCATCCACAGCTGCATCCTTTTTCCACGTGCCCAAGCAGTATGATTGTACCTGGCAGGGAGAATTAATATTGTTCTATTAGGGTATTCCCCCCTGAGTCTGAGGGAAGAACAGCCCTGCAGCCCCCAGATAATCCATATCCTGCTGCATCCCCATTCCTGGAGTACTCCCAGGTGGCACATGCAGAAATCTGGTGGTGTCCAGCCCCCATCCCTGGTGTGTGCCAAACCTCCCCTTTCTGCAGGCAGAAAAGCAGAGAGAGAGAAAACATTGAGTTGACTTGAAACAGTTTCTGACCCTTTCCTGGTGTTTTATGTGCTCAGTGCTGTCTGTGTCCTGCAATGTGTGTTGGCCCCTTTTGACAGATTTGCTGTTCATGAGTGCTGCAGATTGTTGTTAGACTGTTAAATCAATATGTAGTGCTACTTTTTAAATCCTTTTTTTTAATTATTTTTACGTGCCAGCTATGCATGTGAAGGGTTCTTGCATGATGGTAAATGTTAATATTTCATGCAAGCTGATTAATAATCCTAGCCATTCAGTTCTCATGGGGTAAGTGACAGCCCATTGGCTTAAAATTTAGCACACAAATCAGGGAAGCAATATTCACTTTGATACAGCCAGGGATTTATTATAATAAGTTAAATCATTACACCATCCTTTCATATTAAAGAATATTTGGTTGCAAGTAGTTGTATGAGAGGAAAAAAAATCCACATTAAAGTGGATTTCTGTTGTATTATTAAATTCTGACACTGCATTTTGCCATGAAATAATATTTGAAGAGATTATACAGATGCTTGCAGCTTGCACTGTAGAAAAGTAGCTTATTATAGCAAATACATTGTTCTGAGAAATACCTGTTAATCATAAATTTGTTTAAAGTTGTACCTGTGATAAGCTTTTTGTTAATTTTAATTGCATTTTTTACCATATTCTCATGCTCTTGCCTGCTTTTTTGGATTAAGAGAGATGTATGAAAATCTACTGCATCTCAAAATTTCAATATTTTCAATATTCAGTAGGAAAAATAACTTTTTGAAAAATAAGGCTTTCTCCTTTTGTTTTGTAGCCACTACTAGAAAGAACCATCCTGGACTGACTCTTGATTTACAGAATTAATAGTTTAAAAAGTAATGTGAGATGTTTATATGGTTTAATTAAGTAAAAGTGGGACAAACACACAGGAAAAACATTCTTTGTTTTAATGTATTTTGCCTTTGTTTAGCATCTCCTTTGGGGACCAGTGCTTCCAAGTCTTGGGGTCATTTTAATGCTGCTGCTCTTAAAACCCCGGAACTGAGACATTGCATAAGAATTCAAACTTGTATTTAATAAAAAAAAAAAAGAAATCTAACCATTATGTGAAAGCTTGAGAACACAGAGATGCTCACAGTCACAAAACAAAACCACTGAGCCCCAAAGGGGCTGTTCTGCAGAGCATCTCATGGTTTTTTAATGCCTGTGCTTGCAGGTGGAAAGTTACACACATCATGTGTAAAGGGCTGCAAAAGTGGGAGCCCAGAAAATAACCATGTGGAAGCAAATAACCTCAGTCACTGGGATTTCTTGGGCATGGTGGCTTGACCCAACAAATCCTGTGTGCCTTGGGCTTGGCTCCAGACCTGCTGTGGGCTTTGAGCTTTGGAATAACCTCCACAGACTCCTGCATCCATGGCTGGGGGGGATAATTTGCTCTCCATGCAGTTGAAATAAGATAAAGCTGATCTCTGGGGAAAGAGATCAGTACACAGAGTGAAATTTCTGGGTCATGCACAAAGTAGTCACCTTTTAGGTAAATATTCAGGTCCAGTCCTGTGGTTGGTTCTTATCAGCTGCAATCAATGAAAATTTGTTTAAAATCCTTCAGTACAACTGGGCTTTGAGTAGTTCAGGAGCATCCTAAATGGATGTGCCTTACGAGCTGTTCCACCTTTATTATTCTTTTTTTTTGTTGTTGTTGTTGATGATGTCGGTTGAGAAATTAGCACAACTGTTGTTTTCTGTTTTACTTCTGAATTTGCACTTGGAAGACATTGGGTAAAATAGAAGAAGAACAGACTGTTTGCTGATCGCTTGGATGATGGTGTGAAAAACAAAAATAATCTTCTGCTGTCATCTGTTTCCTTGAGAAGTCTTCAAATAAAGTTTAAAATAAGGAGTTTTGCTTCTATTCAAACAGCCTCTGCGAGGAAAAAACCCTGTAGACCTCATTACAGTTGATTCCTTAATAGAGCTGCAGGATTCCCAGAATCCCTTTCAGTACTGGATAGTTAGTGTGGTTGAAAATGTTGGAGGAAGATTACGCCTTCGCTATGTGGGATTGGAGGAGACTGAATCCTATGACCAGTGGTTGTTTTACTTGGATTGCAGACTTCGACCAGTCGGTTGGTGTCAAGAGAATAAATACAGAATGGACCCACCTGCAGGTAAAGAACCTCTTTGATATACTGTCTCCGTTCGTGGGTTTCACTGATGTTTTGAGATGCTTTGTCCTTTTGCAGTATTCACATTGCTTTGTCAGTAGTTTCTGGTTGTGGCACAGATGGAAGGTGAGATCCATCTAATTTGGGTTCAGAATGGGTCAGGTGAACTGTATTGTTTATTAAATAAATTCAGCTGAAGTCTTTGCGAGTCTGTCAGACCGTATGAAGCGCCAGGAGATCACAGCTTAGAGATGAAGTGTCCTTGGGTTTGAAAGTCTTTAGGGTTCAGTTTAGTGTTCAAACCAGCTCGAATGGAAAGGGATTGGGACTGCAGTTAAGCCAGTCTGGGATCACAGATTGATCCACCTTCTCCTGTGTAGGTTAACAGTGTGGCCAGGTCTGTGCCTCATTTTCTTTGTGCTGTGGATGTAAGTTTTTCCATGAGTGTTAAGTTCACTTCCTCTGGGAAGGTGTTTCTGATGAGGCTTCTGTCCCTCACACCTAATGAGGAGAGTTGACCCTGACGTGTTCACTTCTTGTGTTCACAAGTTTGTCTGGGACTTGGGTCTTGAGTGCTTTTTGGAAGTGTTTTTCTTCACTGGTGGTAGGAATCAGTGTTCCCCATCACTTCTAAGTTAGATGTGAGTGCTGAAGAGCATGAATATCACCCACTGTTATTTTACAGTCTTTGTGTTACAGAGAAACAACTTTTTCATTGACCATCTCTGAGCCCTCTTAGCCAGTATAGGTTTGGGGAATATAGAAATGGCCCAGAGGAGATTTGTGCTCCCTCTTTGTTCATTCCATTTGCTTTCTACTCTTTCCTCCTTTTATCCAGCTGTGCATCCTTCTCTATGGATTCCCCACCCCTCATGCCTTTATTTTCATTTTTTTCAGTTGTATTCTCTAAACTTCTTACTGGACTCTCTATTTGCTGGAGTTGTTTACTTTTCTTCTCCCCTCCCCCTGATTTAACTTTTAAAATGTCTTGTCTCTTGTTCTTACCTGTTTTCACCTGACAGCTGTTTCCTCTCATTTCTTTGGTCATTCATTTTTTAGTCAACGTTGTTATTAATGGACTCAATGCCCACATCTTCTCCCTGACTTAGACAATAGGTCTTCATTACTTGACATCTCCTGAAGTTGAGCCTTGTAGGATTTTGCTGTGAAAAGACCCTTCAGGTCTGAACTCTTCCGGTTTTGCCCAAATCCTCTCCTGATCACTGCTCCTGGGGTCTTTCATTGATCCCCCCCTTGCGACCCAGCTGTCAGGTTCTGCCAGTCAGGAGTGGAAATCTGAGGAGTTTCTGGAGCCAGGAATTCTGGTTGTTCCACTCCTGGTCATTTGATGTCCACCTAACATGGAGTCACAGAATCGTCAAAGATGGAAAAACCCTTTAAGATCTTCTTGTCTGACCATCCAACGTGTCCATGAGGCACAATGAATTAATAAAGTGTATGAGATATTAACTGAGAGGAAGAAGACAAAGAGCCCAAAGTGGCTGATCTTATGGGATTTGCTTCAAATTAAAGGTCTGCAGAAGGAATCTTGGAGCAGTCAGGGAGGCAGTAGTGAGTTGTGAGGACGAGGTGCTGGCAGCAGAGAGCTCTGAAGAAACTCAGGGGTGAGGCTATTAAACCATAAACTCAAAAAATGAAGTTTGCTAAGGACCTGAGGCCTGAGACTATGTCAGGGGTACATCCCCATGTGACTTCTTTAGGGAAGAGCATTTGGACTAGGAAGATGTCTGTTGAGTGAAATGAAAGACCTAGTGTGGACCTTCTTAGAAAGGAGAGATTCTGTGGGCAGTACTTTGTTTTTCTACACATCAGGGATTAAATTCACCTGCCATGGTGCAGGCATCAAAAGACAGTTCTACATGAGAAGTCTCTTTCTCTTTATAATGGGTAGGGAAAAGAGGGTGCTAAGACACCCCTAATATAGGTAAGATGACATGACATCTTTTTAAGCCTATTTTTTTCACTCACGAGGGTTGAAACCAATGAACACACACCTAGTTCTCCTAAATTTTGAACATGCGAAGCCAGTTAAGTTTTCTTGATTGGGAAAGGGAGCAGCCTTAGACTGTGTATCAAAGCTGTTATGAATCTCCTCTGAGGAGATGCTGAGGACATGCAGCTGCTCCCAAAGCAGGCTGTGTGTCCCCTTGCTGTCAAACAAGGGTGTTTTTATACATCCCTTCTGCAGCTTGTGACAGTGCTTTGCCTACCCTCAGCTAGGATTCCACATACCCACCCTGGGCTTTATTTCCCTCTGTGTCTGGGGTGTGACTTTTCCCTGTTGATCCACCTCTGGCACCAGATCAGTCTTGCAGGATGCAGAGCATCTCAGATAAAGGAGATCCCATGGACCCAAACAATATTTTGGATGGAGGGGTCTCTTTCCTGAAGCCACCCACATCCTAACACCCACTTAATGTGAAGGAGGGTCCTCTGGGGCTTGGAACTAGATGATGTATAAGGTCCATTCCAACCCAAACCATTCACTGATTCTATGAAACAACATCTCAACTGTCTCCCTCAAATGGACTCAGTATATCTCACAAGCCCATTTATCTGAAGCAAAGAGGTTATAGCTTATTTTTCTCTTCAGATGTATATCTGAGTCTGGAATAAGCCTCCTTGCTAGTGCAAATTGGCACAGGCTGCTTGACACAGAGCCACTGATGGCCTGAGCTCAGCTGTTTATGCAGGGCAAGATCATCCCGTTTTATGCCACTTTCTATTTAAAGACAAATTGCCAGTCATTTTAATTGCTCACTGCTTGTGAACCCTAATACAAATTGACACAGTACACTTTGTTCAATTACCTGGAGCCCTGACACTTAAATAAAATGCTTTATGCTCTTTTAACCGTGCAATTTAGTGTCCATACACTTGCCAGCATAAGCGAGATGCCACTAATTAAATGTGCACATGATATTCCTTGCTGGCCCTTGAAACCACTGGAGGTGCCTCTGTATCTTGAATTTTGTTGACACTGCCCAGAGAAATTGCTGCTTGTTTTCACTGATTTTGGCCAAAGTTACCCAAAACTTGGCCAGAGTTGCCCAAAATGCCAGTTTCATCTTTCCTGTGCTTCAGTGGCATCACAAAAGAAAATCAGTGTCTGTTTCCAGCAGGGAAGCATCAGGCAGTGTTTTTCTGAATTCAGACGTGAAACAACAGGCTGACTGCAGCCTGGGGCAAAATCATGTTGTGTTAAGCATTTCCCTGTAAATTAAACCAAAAAAGTAAGAAACAAGGTGAGTTGTCCCCCTCCCTGCATTTGATGCTGATCCAAATTCCTGCAAGCAAGGGAGAAGTGGGGCAACAAAACTATAAAATAATGAACAATTAGATAAAGAATGCACTTCTTAACACTTGTGCCCGCTGCACACATTGTAAACAAAGAATTGAAATCTGTATTCCCGTTAATAACCAGACAGCTGAGGAATTAAAAATACTGCCATGAAAGGTTAACATTCCCCTTCAAGTGTGTTTAAATTCATATGCATATCCTTGATGTCTGTTCTGAAGTAGTGAGATTTGATATAGTGGAAGTATAAATACATCCACTTCAGTGAGTGATTCTGCAAATCCTGCTTTGATAAGGTCTTAAATCTGTTGAGTTCAGAGCATAAAATTCTCTTGTACCATCAGTGCTAGGTGGAAACGGTGCTTGCCAATTCCTTTTTTTTTTTTACACATATTTTTTATTCCCTCTTTCAGAATTGTAAGAAAGATACAGCAGTAAATCTTCTGCTAGCTAGTAAATATATATGGTTATTAGATGTACAGGATTTAAATGCAAATTGGGCCAAATTGAACCTTGATGTGAATGAGGGGAGCCAGACTGGCCAAAGAAAAGCTCCACACTCCTCACTCTGTATCAAGGTTCGAGTTTATTACTGAGCACATGTTCATTTCCATTTTAATAATTGTTGCAATCTATCTACCTATCTTCTCTCTTTGAGGCCTTGATATGAATGTTCTGCAGTAGCTTGTTACGTGCAAGATAACAATGTGTTTTCTAGGGCAGGAGTAAATCCAATATAATGTTCCTCATTGCAGCATTGTTTCCTACATTGTTCCCTTTGATGATTCATAGGCATTTCACTGCACTGAACCATAAAGGGCTTGTTAATATCATGATTTAATAATATTAAACCTGTGTAAAGAAACTCACTGCAAGCAATGTGAAGCTGCGCAAAGATGTTGCCTAAAAGTATAATGATGAAAATTCATAAGTGTAAGTCCTTGCTCTGGTGTGATGCTCTGGTTTGAGTGTGATACCAAAAAATGTGTCTGGGTAGAGATTTAGCTGAAATGTTTCTTCCCACACCCACCACAACCTTGCAATAAAAAAAAAACCCAAAACCTAAACACTTTCTGATGAACAGGTGTCTTAATAATGATAATTTTTGTTTTGTTCAAATATGACTAATACTGCTTGAAGACCTGAGGCTCCTCAAACTAGGAAACATCATGTATTTTGAGAAATGAAAATCAAAGGAGAGTTTTTTCACTGTTTTCAAGTAATGAGATAATATGATTCTTGTTCCTTCAGCAGTATTTGAAGGATGTGAATTTTTCTGGGTTTTATTCCAGGTTGTAAAACACAATCTTTCTCCAGTGTGCCCCTGCTAGCTGCTTTTGTGTTGAGTTTATCCATGCTGCACAGCTTGGAATATAGACACTGCTCATTTCACTTGCTCTGTCCATTCATATGACTTAAGAACTTTAGTCTGCCAAAAATGTTTGATCTCCAAACAGTCACCTCTTGGTTTTGTTGTTCTTTTTTTCTTTTTGTTATTGTCATCCCTTTAGATATCTATTCTCTGAAGACTATAACTGAGTGGAAATGCGCTCTGGAAAAATCCCTTAATGATGCAGCAAATTTTCCTCTTCCAATGGAAGTGTTCAAGGTAAAAGATATTTTTCTTTTGCTTGTGGAACCTGTGATGAATAAATATCATGCCATGTTTAGTAGCTAAAGTTAAACTTTCTCCAGAAAGGCCTTTGCTATAATACATAACCATGGAAGGTCACAAGCTGGATGTTTGTATAAAACACTTTTTGTGTGTGGACTTACTTCTTGGTTGGTGTTTTCTGGGGGCTGGGGGTGACCAGCAGGGATTTCTCCAGTTATTTTTCCTGTGTCTTACTGTGTTAAATCTCTGCAAAGACATCATACATAACTGAAATAGTAAGGCTGTGAATATAAAAGCTGACACAAACTGGACAGATTTCTGGGAGCCTTGCACTGATGTTTTCACCTGATCACAAGCCACAAGGTAGAGAAACCTCCTTCAGGGACCTGTAGTGGAAGTGAGAGATGATTTTGTTCCTACATCTTCTTTTTTTAATTTTTTTTATTCTTACTCTGGTGCTTCAGCCCCAAGGCACTGCCTTTAATTTCCCATGTAAATCTGCACTGCTGTTAACCGTGGTGGCTCCAGATAATCCTGATTTACAGCTGTGCCTGCCTGGTTCCAGCAGTTCCATCCTGCCTGGGGTGGGATGGGCAGTGAGGGGATGCTCAGGGAGGTGTGTGGGAGCAGTGCCCCCATGGCTCTGCTGTCACCTCCTGCTTGGGGACCACCACCAGCCTGGGGACCCTCAGGGTTCCTTCCCAGCCCTTCAGCAGCACTGCACTGGGATGCTCCAAAACATCCCTGGAACTGGTGCAATTCATGTGTGGATGTGGCACTTGGTGGTGGCCTTGGCAGTGCTGGATTTGGATCTTAGAGGGCTTTTCTAACTGAAACAATTTGATGGCTCTGTAATTGGAATAAGTCTTTTACCATGTCCCGTTCTGACTGCCACAAAACCCCAGTGCCACCTTCACCCTCCCTGCAGGGTCATTCCAGCAGCTTCCCATGAGGAATCCAGGCTCCTCACCCAGCTGGGATGCGCTGAAATTAGCAACATTAATTAGGGGACACTTTGCTAATGGCCCAGGTTCATTGGCCGCGTGGGAGCTCTGCTGTGCTGGGAGAAGAGGGAAGATGGGAGTTGGGCACAGATGTGGGCTTGAGGAGCCCTGTGCTGGGATGGAAGTGGAGTGCACAGAGTTCTGGGTCTCTGCCATTCATCTCATCCAAGGCTTCCATCTGCCAACTCTATTAAAAGTTTGCATTGGCAGCTTCAAGATCAGAAATGCTTTGTGTGGGGCAGGGATTAAATCACAGAAGGGAATTTCTAATGTGTAAATTTTATTCCTGTCTGTGTGAAAGAGTGAAGAATGTTTCTGATGAGGCTCACGAAACATCCTTTTTAAAAAAAAGTTTTATGACTAACAGCTGTGTTGCTGCCTCTTCCCAGTGTGCCAGACTTATACCCACTTATTTTAATTATTGCATGCAGGTCATAAATTTGAATTCAGCAAATCCCAGTTGCTGTGCTGTGTGCTTGGAGCTTCCAAAGAGGTTCTTCTTAGAAGACAGTGCAAAACCTTAGAATGCTTGAATGGCCCAAGAGTAGAGTTACTTTGGGGCCAAATGTGGAAAAAATGTCAATGTTTAGGTCCATGATTAGGTCAGTAGGACTTCTCTGTTTATCATAATGTGGAAGGTGAGCACAAGATGAGCAGAATTCAGATTTTGGTGCTGTCTGAGCCCTGGTTCTGGTGCTGGGAAGGCAGGAGACGGAATAAATTTTTTGTGTGTGGGCATCACTTCATTCTGCCCATTTGGGGTGAATCAACCCCGTTTTGTACATCTTAATTAAGGAGACAAAGACAAAATGTCATCTGTGCCTGTGAGCAAGTCTTCCTCTAGTAATGACTTAAACATGAGTTAAGGCTTTAGGAGACTATCTGAGAGTAAACTCAACTCATCTTGCAAAGAAAGCCAAGGATTATCTGTGGGACTTTCAAGTAGAATCCCAAATCCCAGCAGAGTGTCATATCCAAAGGTGTCTTTTATAACTTCCTTTTAATTTTGATTTTTAAATTTTATTTACAAACCCAGCACAGAAGTAGTGTCTCTACACCGTGCCTGGGGCTCCTTGCTATTGTAGCTGTTTGTTAGATGAGATAAAAAACACAAGGTTTGACAGCTGGCATTTCTTAGAGATCTTCTGGAAAGCTGAAAATGTCTACTTTGGCAGGCATGGTGACTGCACACTGAGCAGTTACATTCTGTTTTTTCCACATTTCCCTGCAGAATTCCCTGGCTGAGCAGGGTGGAGGTGTGTGCTTGCTCTTCATGAGCACCGTCCCCTGGGCTGGATTATGACTTAAATCCATGTTGTCCTTAAAGCTCTGCATGACTGAGGGAAGTGTCACTGTGGTGCCACCTGGCTGTCCCCAGGAGGTGGCACTGGCAGAGCAGAGCCACGTTTGCAGGGTGAGAAGCAGCTGCTCTCAGGGGTCTGTCAGCTCATTGCTGCTGTGACACTCCTCAGTTTTGGTGTCACAGGGTTCTGTTCTGCCTGAGAGCTCAAAAACCATGGGTTTGAGCCTGAATTATCAATGCTCACAAGAGTGGCAGAGCTGAGCTTGGCATGTAGTGGTCTTCAGCAGCTCCAAAAACCCCTTGCAGAAGCACAGCCCTGATCTCCTCTTGGCATCCAGGGAGAGGACACCAGACCACAGGAGCTGGTTGCAAAAATCAGGAGAGAAGGCTGCAAACAGGATTTTCTTTTCTATTTTTTTTCTTGGTGCTGTTTTACACTTGGCCATATGTTGGAAGTGTTTGTAAAATGCTTTAGGATCCTTTGAGAAAGGAACATGATGTTTAACTGTCACAAAATGCTGCTATTATGCAGCTACTAAACATAGTGTTTTGCAAACTGCACATCCTGGAATAAATTTTCCTCCTCACAAAAGCTTTTTGCAATGCACCTGCTATTTTGTCGTTCCCTGCCTTTCAGAAAACATGTTGATCCTTGAAGAAAAATAAATACAGACAGGGTTTTCAAGGATGTTTGAACGGCTTAGGAGCACAAATCCTTCCAAAAGGCCACAGCCCAAGGACATGTGTCCTTTGCTGTGTCTGCTCTGATTTCAGAGTGCTGTTGAATGCTCCCACACTTGGTTTGGTATGGTCATAAATGATGGCTTGGGCTTCAGGGGACGCCTGATAAAATGGTCAGGGCTTGTTGTGAATAAAAATGGTCAAAATGTTGCTGGGGCCTGATTTCTAGTTAAGTGGAACAATTTCAGTGGTTTGCTTCAGTGCTGGCATTGCTGGTGCTCTCTAAGAGGGAGCCATGCTCCAAACATAGCCCTAATATACAAACCAGTGCATATTTTAGAGTTACAGCCCAACAGCTTGTATGAGGTGAATGGGTTTCATTTCCTGGAGAGAGGCAGACAGGAGATCCTGGATATCCTCTCTGACCTCCCATTCTGCTTTCTCCAGTCTCCTGTGCCAGATCTGTGGGTGCCATGCAGATGTCATGGATCCTCACCTCAGACACCTCTGTTTGGGCAGCTGAATCCTACCCAGGATTTGGGGTGCTCATCATCTTTCCATGGATTTTGCACATTGGCATCCTGTTCCCAATTCCTATGAAGGGAATCCTGATGACTGCCTTGGATGGAGCTGTTACCAGCCACATCCCTAAACCAAATCCTCATACACTGCTTGAGGAACACCTAGGAGAGAGAGGGCTTATTTAAGACAGGTGGAAGTTCCTGATTTATAGCCTTTCGTCCCATTCCTCTACCCTCTTCCTTTCCTGAAGTTGTTGTTTGTTCTTTCCAGCTCTAAATCCTTCTAGCAAAAACCCCTCTTTATTATGCCCAACCCAGTGTTCCCCTATTTCTGACTGGAGCTTCTGGATGTCTCCTGTTACCAATTAATAGTATTAATTAATACTAAAACTAATGACATGGAAGGAATCAGTTGGGGCAGATCTCTCCTAAAGAGAGAAGTGGAGGGGCAGCAAGAGCTGCCCCTGAAATTCAGGACAGAGTGGTGCTTCTAGTTCTACACTCACAAGCCTGACAACAAATATTGTATAGGACTCTTTCCTACCAAAAAAAAATATTTTCCAGTGGATGAACTATGCATTTTAGTAGTGAAAGTAAGAGCAACACTTCTCCAAGACACTGATTTTTTTTGTTTTTTTAAAGGAAGACTGTCACCATCATATTTTTTGAAAAATCCTCTTTGCCCAGGATTCTTCTCCTGGGAAGCTGAGAAGCCTCAGAGAAAAAGGAAAACAATATTATCTAATTTGCTTCTCATGTATTGTGCTGCTTTGGAATGTGGTTTGGAGGTTGTTTATCCAACAGGTGATTGTTTGATTGGTTTAATGTGAATTATTTTAACTTAATGACCAGTCACAGTCAGGCTGTGTTGGACTCTGGAGAGTCATGAGATTCATTATCATTCTTTCTAGCCTTCTGTCTGTATCCTTTCTCTATTCTTTAGTATAGTTTTAGTATAGTATTCTTTAATATAGTATCATAAAAAAAATAAATTAGCCTTTTAAGAACATGGAGTCAAATTCATTCCTTCCTGCCACGGAGGACCGCAGAAAATACCACAGAAAACAACCTCTCTCAGAATTTAGTAAACATTGTGGGTGTTTCAGAATGTTTTCTATACTGGAAGAGTTGAAGTTAGAGAAACCCATAGGATTTTCAGCTCATAGACAAACCTGACCTGGCTGCATGAGTAGCCTTGAAGCCCAACAGGGTTTTTGTGTCTTCATCCCCCTTAGTGGATGGGCACGTGCTGCTGCAGCAGCTTGAAAGGAGCGTGCCTTTGGTCTCCCTTGGAAGCCAAGCCCCAATCCCGAGCTCCTTCATGCCCTGCTGGCTTGGCTGGCCCTGGCTCGGCACGCCTTGCTTTAATAACCCACGAGTTGTCTGCAGGCTGCCAGATTATTTATACTCCATCTGTTCCTCCTCATCTGTGGGCTCTCCAGGCCTTTTTCATGGCTGCTGCTTGCCTGGCTGGGAGACGTGCATGGGGTCTTGGTTTGGAAAGCCAGGTGTCTGCTAAGAAGGCAGGAGCCTCTCCTGAAATGAAAAATGTAAACCCCCTCCCTCTGAATTGTTATAATTTTGAAATTAAGGGGCTCTCAGGCAAAGATATGGGAATAAGAATAGCAGTTCTTTACTAGGGAAGAAAATAAAAGGATAAACAATGCAGTAAGCTAAAACAACACTGACAGAGTCAGAACCCAACCTGACACCCTGTTGGTCAGGGTGTTGGTAGCAGTCCCATTGGAATTGTGGCTGCAGCCCTCCTGCAGTGTCAGGGGTGGTTCTGTTGGAGCAGGGATCCTGTAGAAAGGTGCAGTCTTCCTCTGAAGATCCAGTGGAAGAGGCAGCTTCTGTTCCTCTGGGAAATCCAGTGGAGAAGTTGTGCTGGTGTTCCACAATCTCCAGATTATATCCAGGTAGGAATGCTTGGCTCCTCCCTCTGGAAACGGCCCACTTAGCAGAAGAAAACTGCCATACAGATGGCAGATATAATACAAATTGCTTGGCAATCCAGGACATGGGGCTTCCCAATCCCTCTGTTGTTTTGCTGCCTTTTTATCCACTTCTGCCTCAGCAGTTATCTTTGTAAGAACCGTGTGACACCACAGAGGGAGTCAGGATGTCTCTGATACCAGAGGTTGAGATGCAGCCTGGTGGTACCTCTGCGAGCAGTGAACAGCTCTAACCCTCTCCAGCTCCCTCCTGACTGTCCAAGGCTGTGCAAGGATTTGGGTTGGGAGAGCAGTTCAGGGAGGTGGGTGAAGCCAAGCCCTGTCTGAGCTGCTCCCAGGGTCTGTTTGGCAGCACCATACGAAAGTCAGGGTTGGGAGAGAAATGCTAGAGGCAGTTCAAGCCAAGCAGATGGGATGAGTGAGAACCAGGTCCCTCAGCCTTCCTTATCCCTCTGGCATGTGTAGTTCTCTTCATTACATGCTGGGGTCTCTCAGGATGGGGAAGGGTCAGCAAAAGGACCTGGTTTAGTCGAATCACTGCATCCAGCCTTGGTGTGAGGGAGTTTGTGACATCCATTCCATGTGACATCCATTGCATGAGTCTACTATTGTATGATCTACAGGTGAATTAATGTCCTTAAAGAAAACAAAAGCAGCTCTGGTTTGTAGCTGTTTTGCAGGGTGGTTGCAGCTCACTGTGTGCATTGAATGGGCTCCTGATCCTCTCTGCTCTCACAAATTCCTGTTGATTTCTCAGTAATGATTCCTGTTACTGTGGGCAGCCTCAGTCCCTCCTCACAGTTGAGGGGCTGTGTGTTGAGGAAGTGTGAGCAGAGACATTGCTGGTTTCACTCTGAGCACTGAGTAGCTGTTCCCACCTGTGCCACCCTTTCTTTGTGACTTTACCCTCCGTGAAATGGGACCTGGGTGTGTAACACAACCGGCTCTCACCGACGCTTGTGAAGCACTGTGGCTCTGAGATGCTAAAAAACCCAAACCAAACTGTCCTGGTTTAGGGCAAATTTGGGCAAAAACCTCCAAAGGGAGCCCCTCCAGAAAGCAAACCCACACGGTCTCTCTCCCCAACTGGTTCAGGAAGAATTCCTCGGAGAGAAGTGGAAAGAACCTGTTTATTTAACAGGCACAGCACCCCCCAGCACACAAAATGAACAATACCAGATGACACCACTCTGTCACCGCTCTGAAAAAGATGACAAATTCAGAAAGTCTGTCCGGGGCTGGTTGCTCTGTTATCAGTCCCTTCAGTGCTGGGGCAGCTGCTGCAGCCACAGGGTGCAAACTCTCGATGTTTCCCAGGTCCCATTCTGGAGCAGGCTCGAGTCGTTCCAGAAAAGGGAAAGGAAAAACAGTCCAGAGAAAAAACTCAGACTGCTTAGCTAAACTAACTAATGAGCAGAAGCAAAAAGTAGGAGCAAAGCAAAAAGCCAAGCAAAATGCAAAAGCAGCACTATGTCCTGCCCTGTCTCTGTGTCCTGCCAGCTGTGGGGGGAGCAGACTGATAAGAAACCAAAACAAAACTTTCACTCTTCAGAGCCATTCTTGAAGGCACAGAACACAATATCCAGCATAAACAGAACACTTGAATGGGGGTACAAGCATCATAACCTCACCCTAGGACATAGCAAAAGAATCCCAGGTGGATGAATATCCATCCGTTTTACCTCTGCCCATGCTTCCAGTGGCCAGGCAGAGCCAAGCAGGCGCTATGTGGGAGGAGATCTTTGCCCTAATGCCATCTGCCTTGGCCCGAGCCATACGGAGAAGGTGTGCTTGGATTTCTACTGGCTACTCTGCAATGTTGCTGTTTCTATGGTAACTATTTTTTATTCAACAAGAGGAGCTTAAAATCCGTAGGGCTAAATCCAATCCTCGGCAGAAGCATCTGCAGTTTTTCAAGGGGCTCTTCAGTAGGTGCAGTTTGTAGCTGTCTCTTGTTGCTTCAGGGTTGTGGTGTCTCTAAAACCTCCCTCCCAGCACCTTTTTCACATCATCCCACCCCACATCTCTACATTTTGGTCTTCCTCTGATGGCTCTTGTCAGAGCAAGGGGACAGTTTGCATGCGTTGTGTCTTACAGGGATTTCTGTCTCCCTGCAGAGAGTGCACCTTCAGGGAAAATTGCTCCGTGTTTAGCAAAGGAAGTTGGTGAATCATAAACAAGACTGATTCATCTGCAAATAACGCAGAGGGTTGCATTGGGTAGCGTTTCTTTCTTGATTTTCTTCTTTTTTTTCTCAATTAAAAAAACAAATGCCAGATTCCTGTGGAGGCAGTTTAAGCACTGCTATTACTGTGTTTGTGACTGGTTCCCACACGTGAGCTTTGTGATTAAAATTAGGCTATTAGGAACAGCCAGTTTCTTGGAGAAATTAGAGAGAAAAGATGGAGGGGAAGTGATTTCTTCAAAAATAAAAACCAAATCAATTAATATGTTCCCAGTTATACCAGATGGGACCTGCTCCTCTGTGTCCTTTATTAGGGTAGACCAGGAGAGATGGGACTGAAGGCAAGAGTAGTTCATACTTAAAAGTTACAGTTAAAGGAGGCTCAGGTCAATAATTTATTAAGTGGTCAGTGTTTTTAATCAGCCTCTCAGCCTAAGCATTCCAACTTAGTTCTGTGTTTTGCATGAAGTTGCAGTTCTGTAAATTGTGTGCATCTGACTGTCCTGGACCAAGAGAGCCCTGATTTTTAAGAATATTTGAAAATTAGACCCAAATGAGAGCCTTTTGCTCTTTTCTATACAGTGTGTAAGCTCCTGTGTTTAAAATTATATTACTCCAGTGGTCTTGAGCAGAATGGGCTAAAAATGGACATATCACAGTCTGAAAGTGATGCCCTTCCTTAGGTTTGGGGACACAGATACAGCAGCCAGCTCTATCAGAGTGCAGCTTCCCTGAGTGTCACAGACAAAAGCAGCTTAGCCAGGTCCCCCTGCTCTATCAGCTTTACCCAGTGCACTGTGAAATTACCTGAGCTCCACTCTTGTGACATGGACAAAACTGAGTTTATTTACAGCCAAATGGCATTTTTTAGCAGAAATTACATTTGTTGACCTGGTATTTAGCTACCAGGTTGGGCAAATGGCAATGATGATTTTGAAATTTCTGAGTCCATCACCTAAAACTACAACTTACTGACTCAACTCTCAGGAATTAAGCATGTCACCCTCACAGTTTTTTTTTTCTTTCCC
>NW_005054573.1:137646-143717 GCF_000277835.1 Geospiza fortis
CCCTAAGTCTTACTCAGATCCTGAAGAGTTACAGTGCTTTTCTAAATCTGTTTGTGGATCTCTTTTGGAGTGACATTTAGGCTGCCATGTCACCTGGCATTTCTGAAGTCCACACTGCTGGTGGCTTGTTAGCTGTGAGGGAGAAAATTATGTGGCTATTTCAGACCCTAAAGAAAGAAGGGAATTTGGGAAGGGAATTAATTCCCTAACCTGGGAATTTGGAGCCTGTTTCTTCTCCCAGAACTGTGGCTAACTTGTTAGTTGACCTCCAGATGTGCAGTTCCCAGCCCTGTGTGTGATGCTGACTGCGGTGAGCTGTTACAAAGCCCATCAGTAATTTCTACAGGATAATTACAGAAACACAAGCCATGTAAAGATGGAAATCATGGTGCAGATGTGTATCAAAGCAGGGCTGTCTTTCAGGTGGCCCAGAGGGTCACAGCCTGTGCATTTACAAATGAACCCCCTGCTCTAAGGCTGTGAGCGTGGGGCTGAGTTTAATTGCTTTTTTTGGGATTACAGTGAGAGCTGTGACAGCTCTGGCTGTTGCCAGTGGGTTTGGACTGTGAGTGACAGACGTTCACTGAGGGCTTTTGCAGTGCTCCACTCATTACCCCTGAGCTGTAATCCATCATGTTAGAGACTGTGACCCTTGGAGTGAGCAGCTGTGGTGCCCGTGCCACGTTAATTTGTTGAATGTTTTGTGGCATGGTTTTTCACTTTGCTCCAAGGGACTCTTCTGAATCCTTGTTGATTGTCAGTCCAGGTCACTTGGCTGCTCCTCAGCAGCCAGAGGGTGTTTCCATTGCCCTCTCAGGGCTTGTGAACCCCAGGACAGGCAATCCTCTGGTGTAAATTATAGAATCACAGAATCATTGCCTCATTTAGTTTGGAAAACACCTCCAAGATCAAGTCCAGCCATTAACCCAGGACTGCCAAGGCCACCACTAAACCATGTCCCCAAATGCCACATCTGCACAACTTTTAAATCCCTCCACAACTCTGAAATCCCTCCAGGGATGGTGACTCCAACATTCCCTGGGCAGCCTGTGCCAATGCTTGGCAGCACATTACGTGTAGAAATTTTTCTTAATATCCAGAGCAAACTTCTGTGTGGTCAGCGAGGCTGCTCCTGGGAAGCACTGACTGCCAGCAGGAGTAAAGGCCCACCATGCATGAGGCTTTAAAATGCTCCGGCTGGTCAAAACTATTCTGCCTGTTGATCTCCATTTCAAAGGAAATTGAGTCACTTGGAGAAGTTGCTAGAAAATAATGGCTGGTGACATCCTCGCTGGTGGCATTGAATGCTGTGAAATAGCAGCAAAGGGTCGAATTCTGCCACCCATTATCATGTCAGGCATTTCTTTTGTTCAGCTGCAGAGCCTGGCGGGGACCAGGAGAAAGTCTCACCCCTCCAGTCCTCTCCTTGTAGCGGCTTTTATTAAACAGACATCGTTCCTGTCAACGTGAATAAAGGGAAGAGAGAGCCGTTCATTATCCAGTGTATCACTTTGAGTCTAATACTAATTAAAAGCTTTGCCATCACTTCTCTGGAACCTATTCTTAGAAATTATGTAAATTAATTGGAGTTTTGAAGAGGAGCATATGCCAAACCTAAGTAATTCCCTGCTGGCTGAGGCAGCTCCAGCACTGGAACCGGAGAATGGCATCAGGAATCTTTTTTCTTTCCTTTTGTGGCTGCAAAAATATAAAGCTGCTTTGGTAAATTCTGATGATTCTCTTTAGCCAGTATATGAGACAGATCAAATATCCAGACCCTGACCATTTTCCAGAGAGGTGCAGTACAAAGGCTTTTTCTCCATGAAAGCTTCTCCATCTCAAAAATGACATTTAACACAGAAAGGGTTTTCTACTTCCACAGCATTTCTCCAAATAAATGCATGTTTCTGCTTCAAAGAGGATTTTGACCCTCAAAAGGGAGACGTACTTGAGATCCTGTGAACCTCCCCTTGTGAGTTCACTCTTGCTACTAATTTAATGGGGAAAATATTTACTTGCTATGCTGAAAGACAAGGGAGATTTGATCCCAAGGTACACAGTGCTTTTGAAGTAAAATACTTTTAAATTTTATTAGTGGGTTTTTTTTTCCCCATCTGATTATTTTTCCCCTTTGAAAAAAAAAAGCCAAAACAAATAGAAGGAAAAACACCAAAAAAATGGTTCCGATAAAAAGGAGAAGCAGTGCAGTTTGGTGTCAGTATATTTTGGTCTCAATCAACAAATCACTTTAAAAGTTGATTAAACTACTTGTGTGTTTAAAGATAAACATGATTAAGTACTTTGCTGGATCTTGGCTTATTACATACTGAGGCTGGATCCGAGCGTGAGTTGAATCATGGAACGTTTGTGGGGAGATGCTGATTCCAGGTGCACATTTTGCAAAGTTGCCTTTTCTTTACAACCTCACCCCAAGGATTGAGAATCAGAGTGTGGATCCTCATGCAGGAGGAGGCAGCCCTCCAGTCCAAATGCTATTTTTCCTTTAGGGGTTTAAAGTTCATTGCTGGTGAGATTGGAGTTTTGCAGCCATCATCTTTTCCCTCTGAAGCCTTTTCAGTATTAAAGGTGGCAGTTTTTGATAGGACCTTAAAGCTCATCTCCTTCCACTCCCCTGCCACAGGCAGGGACACCTTCCTCTGTACCAGTTTGCTGGCCTTGAACACTTCCAGGGATGGACATCCACCACTTCTCAGGGAAACCTGTCCTAGTGACTCAGTTCGCTCACAGTAAACAATTTTTTCCTAATATCTGATCTAAATCTGCCTTTTTTCAGCTTAAAACCATTCTGCCTCATCCTGTCATTGCATGCCCTTATGAAAAGGATGCTCAAACTCCTGGATGTCTGCTCCATCCTCAACCATTAGTTCCTTGGGCTCTGGGCCATTATTCTTAAATATTCCTCATCGGTATTTTCTTTTGCTTTGAGACAAAATTCATTATTGTTCCGTTGGTAGTTTTTTCTGCTTTTTGTTTCTCACCAAAGAGGGCTCTTTAACACTGCGGGTTGGTAGGATGAAAACAACCATTCATTTAGCAGTGGTTGGAGCTTGTAAAAATCCTTATCTCTAGCAGCAGTTGGAATGTAAGATCCTAAAATAGAAGTTGTTAAGCCCTTACAAGTGCAGACAGTTCTTGAGAAAAGAAAGCACAATGAAACAGAACTTTGGATCAATAGAAAATCATTTTAGAGCAAGAATACCACATGTAGCAATGAATGTAGATGGGATTGTTGTTGCTAACCACTTATTAGATAGTAAGCTTTCTGCATGTATTTTGGAGTAGTCTGTGAGTGTGTGCTAAATACAGCATCATCTCTCTTCATGCTTGTATTGGCTAATGCACCAGTGGTTTAGAAATACTGTGGGACATTTTTATTGAATGAACACAAAACGCAGTCATTACCCTGGAATTAGGGTGGCAGCTTGTGTGGCTGTTAGATAGGGATCACAAGGGATGGAGTAATTAGGTGTTAAACTAAACTGGTTACAAACCAGGGAGTTGAATCTGGGTTGCTTCTGAATTTCAGGACTGCATCCTGCATCCCCACAGCTGCTGTGGGGAACCCTCTGTGTGTAGCCTGTGGGTGCAGCCAGGTTTTATCCCAGGTGGAAGTGTTAGGTTGGGGATGTACTTGAACACAGCTGCCTGTTTTCCTATCATGTTCTCTGGTTGCAAAAATTTTGGGTCTGAGTTCGCTGCCCAAGCTCTAATCCATTTCCAGTCTCCTAGCTGGAAAAAAATCCCTTTCCATATTTCCATCTTGGAGAGCAGCCCAGTGCTTGTTTTGGTGCCCTGCAGGTGCTGGGAATCCATCAGGGTAAATCAGGGCCATGCTGAGCTGTTTGCATGCATCTTGTGCATTACCCTGAGGGCTTCAGTTTGAGTCTTGGCACCTCTGCACCCTCAGTTGCTCCCAGAGGGTGATGTAGGTGTCAGAGGTGGAGAGGCTCTGCCCACAGGAGATTTTCAAGCAGCAGTTTCTCAGCCAGGTCCTCACTTTGGTGAGCACAATCTCCTTGTGGACCAAATTCTGGTTGGATGCCTGAGATGGACATAAACCCTGTGCTTTAGATACGATGGGCTTGGTGCTGTAGATGTATCCTCTAGAACTCAGGTTGTCCCCTCTCTTTCTGTGGCTGGGTTGGCATGAGGAGAACACAGGACCTGCTAAGTTGACAAAACCCACATGGATGTCTTTCAACTAGATTTTCAGATGTATTGGCTGCTTCTTGGTGTCACCATGTGTTCCTCTTCCCACAGGACCATGCTGATTTGAGAAACCACTTCTTCACTGTGGGGATGAAGCTGGAGGCAGTGAATATGAGGGAGCCATTTCATATCTGTCCTGCATCAGTGACCAAGGTGAGTGCTCAGAAAGGAGGGATGCAAAGAGCCTGTCTGGGAAACCCTTCCTGATTTCTACTGCATTTAGGAAAAAAATGTAGTGGAAATCAGGAAGGTACTTAAAAAAAAAAAGAGTGGTACTTAAGTGGCTGGAGAACACATTAAGGGATAGGTTTAAAATCCATAGATGTTCCTAATTAATTCTTTCCCACAAGCATCACCATCTGATTCCATGCGCTTAAACCCAGTGGGGATGAGCATGTTCATCTGACACTTGCATGCAAAAAAAAAAAGGATCCCTCTTTTTGTCTTTATCTCCCCTCCATCCATATGTATTTTCCCTGCACATCTGAGAAACCTTTAGAAATAAAATAAATGGAGGTGGTAGCTGGATATTTAATCCACACAGTCAAATACAAGAGAGGGGAAGGCTCTGGGGTCTTCAGGATCATCTCCAGTTGCTGCTCAGCTGTGGGACCCTGAACCTCAGCACTTTCCATTGCTTCATTTCACCCATCTCTAAAACTCAGGGTTTGATCTCTTGGTAGAAACACTTTGATGCAAAGGTTTAGGTGAGAGCAAATTATTTTCAGTTGTTTGATCCCCAGGTTTTGGCTGTTTCAGCTTTCCACATTACCTGATGTGTTGCAGCAAATCTAAACCCTCATTTTGGTCTCTTCTTTTTCACTCCTTAGGTTTTTAACAATCATTATTTACAAGTGACCATTGATGACTTGAGACCTGAACCCAGCAAAATCTCAATGCTTTGCCATGCAGATTCCTTGGGGATCTTGCCAATACAGTGGTGCCTTAAAAATGGAGTCAATCTCACACCTCCCAAGGGTTTGTATTCCTTCTCAGCTTATATTCCTTCTCAGATTTTTGAGTTTACTCTGAAGCACATTTGCTTGTTATTATTGCCTTTAAAATTGTGTTGGTGGTTGCTGCAGAGCATCAGCTGAAGTATCTCTAGCCAGAGTACTTCTCTGGAGTGATTGGGGCTGTTCTGGCTCCTACCAGCCCATGAACATCTCAGCAAATGTTTCTTGCTGGTGGATTGATGTCCTTGTGCTTTGAAGTCTGATTAAGGCTTGTGAAATCCTCATGAATTCCTGTGGGATGAATCCTAGCAGTTCTTTGTGTGTGTAGAGAGCATTAAAAGTCCAATCACTGCAGAGGCAAACCCTGTTTCATCCACGTCGGTACAACACCGAGGCCAAGCAGAGCTCCTAAATCTGAATGTCTGAGCTAAAAACAGCTGCCTGCCCAGGAGTGTGGAGGGATTTCCTTGGCTGTCTCAACAAATCCCAAGGCCCACTGCAGGCAGTGTTCAGGTCAGAGCCAGGAGAAACAGCCTCCAGCCCTGCAGTTCCTCAACTTTGTAGCAGTGCAGTTAATTACTCCCAACTTCAGACAACCACCTGTGGTGCCCTAGTAATATTTCTTTCCTTGCAAAATGTGTTGGTTCCCTGGAATTCCAGGTTTTTGAAGCTGACTGGGTTCTTGGTCTGTTGCCAAAAATCAGTGTTGCTTGGGAGTAAGAAAAGCCTCAAAAAAAAGAAAAAAAGAAGCTAAGTTTTGTGTATGCTTCTTCAGCACATGTAATTTGAAATTCCCACCAAAGTCCTGGAGCCCTGTGCCTGCAGCTGCATATGGTGCATCTGTGATGGCTCTGCTGCTTCTGCTGAAATAAATCTGCTGCCTGG
>NW_005054573.1:143775-147190 GCF_000277835.1 Geospiza fortis
CTGATACTGTCCAGAAAAGTTGCTAGAAATCAAAGTAAATGGAATATTTTAGGGTTTTTCCACCCAAATTTACATGCCGTGTGCCCAGGCAGGATAATTAACTGGAAGAGACCATAGGCTTAAAAATTTCCAATCCATGCTGACACAAAGCGTGTCTGAGATGGTGGATTTTGGGTCAGGTGTGTGTGAAGTCTATTTCAGGTGCCAACATTTGAAGGCATACCTGAAGCATCTGTCATGTGAATATTTTTCAGTTTGGCCAGTTCTGGTGGGAGGTGTCCCTGCCCATGGCCAGGGGTGGAACTGGGTCACCTTCCAGGCCCCTTCCAACCCAAACCATTCTGTGATTTTGTGATCTTGTGTGGTGCCTGGTTATTGGGATCCACCTGGGCACTCGAGGAGGTGCACAAAGTCTCTCCTTATTCTCCTGGTGAAAATCAAATTGGCTTTCTGCTCTGAGATGAGAAATCCTGGGGGGAAGCTATTAAAAAGGCAGAAAGCCAGTGGCAGATAGATCCATTCTATGTGTTGCTGTATTTTTTATACTGTGTGTAAGGGCTGCATGTCCCAACTGAATTTTGGCACCTTAAAACCTTTTCTATGGGCAGACACTTTCTTTGAGTTACTAAAATGTAATCAGATATTAGAATGAGTAATTTGAAAATAAACACAAACTAAACACAACAAAAACCCAAAAACCACTAAAAAAGAAAGCAGATGGAAAGTGAAAAGCATCCAAATCCCTGGTTAATATAGGCTTGACAAGGAGGTTTTCTGATCTCAAAATTACCTGGGTTTTTTTTGGTCAGAACAGTATGCCAGGTTGGGATATTGGAGTTTGGAGTCCTTTATTTGTCTGATATCCATTCTCTTTCCTTTTTGCTTATCAGGGCTTTATTGAAGACAAACAAAGAGTAAATGGGTCATGAACAGGAGGTGCAAATATTTGCTACTCAAAATAGAGAGCAGTATTTTCCTGTACAGTGCCAAAAATGAATACCCATTAACTGCTGCTGTATAAACATTGAACAAGCTCTGTTTATATTTATTAGAGCAGGATTTATAGACCACTTCCCTTTAGAGTTACAATCATTGTTTTATGAGCTATTATTAAGTGGGGAAAAAAAAAAACGTGTTGATAATGTTCCTTGTTGTAAAGCTTACTAAGGAAAAGCCACTTCCAAAACCTCCAGTACATTTGTATTGTTATATTTGCTTCAGATTAGCTTCTGATGCTGGGTTCTTCCATGCCCAGAGCTGAGGTGGCAAACATGGTGAAGGTGTTGCGTGTTTGAGGAGTTGTGCAAACACAGCTCTCAGTGCTGTCCCTTGGGCTGAGCCTTCCAGGGTGTGAGTGCCATGTGCTGATGGAGGCATTGGGTACCTGGTAGCTCCCTGTGTGCTGAGGGAGGCAGCTGGGAGCAGGATCACAGAGTCAGGGATAGTGAGGTTGGAAAAGACCTCCAGGCAAGCTGGGTCATTGAATCCAACTTTTGGTGGCCACCTTTTCACCCAGACCACAGCACTAAGTGTCCAGTTGTTTCTTCATCACTTCCAGGGGTGGGCACTCCACCCCTTCCCTGGGCAGCCCATTCCAATGCCTGACAACCCTTTCGGTTGGAAGAAGATATTAGGAAGACAATATTAGGAAGAAATTCCTCCTAGTATCCATCCTGACCCTCCTCTAGTGCAGCTTAGTGCCCTTCCCTGTCCCTGTTCCCTGGGAGCAGAGCCTGACCCCCATGGCTGTCCCCTGTGGCATTCACATTCTCTGAAAAATTCTTTCGCCCAGGATTTTCTCCTGGGAAGTTGAGAAGCTTCAAAGAAAAAGGAAAACAATTATTATCTTATTTACTTCTCCTGTGTTGTGCTCACATGCGGAATGTGTTTGGAGATTGTTTGTCTAACAGGTGATTGTTTCATTGGTTTCTGCTGTGGGTTGTTTTCACTCTTTGGCCAATTAGTGCCAAGCTGTGTCGGGCATCTGAAAAGAGTCATGATTTTTCTTTATTATCTTTTTAGCCTTCTGTAAGGATCCTTTCTGTATTCTTCAGTATAGTATAGTTTAGTCTTCTTTAATATAATATAGTATCATAAAATAATAAATTAGCCTTCTGAGAACATGGAGTCAGATTCATCATTCCTTCCTGCCAGGGGCACCCCGCAAATACAATAATTCCCTCCTGTCAGGGAGAGCCAGAGGGGCTCCCCTGAGCCTCCTTTTCTCCAGGCTGAGCCCCTTCCCAGCTCCCTCAGGTTCTCCAGACCCTTCCCAGCTCCATTCCCTGGACAGCTCCAGCCCCTCCAGGGCTCTGTGGCCATGAAGGCCCAGAACCGGCCACAGCCCTCAATGTGCGGCATCACCATGCAGAGGCCACAGACAAATCATGGCTCATTTGAAGTGAGTTCCTGAGTGTTCCCCTCATGGAATCCTCCCTGTGCTGCTGCAGTGAATTATTTTTACCTCCCCAGCTGCCCTCCTGGGTTCCGTTCCTGCTCTGTGGCCATGAAGGCCCAGAACCAGCCACAGCCCTCAAGGTGCGGCCTCACCATGCAAAGGCCACAGACAAGTCAGGGCTCATTTGAAGTCCAAATGAAATGCAAATGAAAAAAACCCCAAAAAACCCAGAAAATTGGGAGATTTAGTGTCTTCAAAAAATGATCTGTGAGGAAATGAGCTACAGTGCAAAGCCCCAACACATGCCAAAACTAAGCTCACAGATGTTGCAAAAGCAGGGGAAAAAGTCAAGGAGGGAGACACAACTTGGAGGGGAAGATATGAGGGACATGGCATGGATACTTAAAAAAAAAAAAGAAAAATTCTTGCCCAAAGTCAAAGCCATCAAAAGGCAGGCCATATGCCATCAAGTGCAGGCACATGCAGCAAAGCTTGCCAAAATTGATCCCCGCTGAAGGCCAAAACAGAAAAGAAGGACTTACAAACACTCTGGAATGGAGATACCGTCAAAGGAATTGCAATTGGAGGAGAGAAAAAAAGAAATTTGTGCAATTTAGTGACCTCAAGAAAATGGACCGGGATTAGATCAGGTGCAGTGCAAAGGACCAAAAGAGGCCAAAACGAAGCTCCCAGATGTTGCAAAAGCAGGGGAAAAAGTCAAGGAGGGAGACACAACTTGGAGGGGAAGATATGAGGGACATGGCATGGATACTTAAAAAAAAAAAATCTTGCCCAAAGTCAAAGCCATCAAAAGGCATGGCATGCCATCAGGTGCAGGGACATGCACCAAAGATTCCTCTAGTGGTCCCCATTGAAATCGCAAGAGCCCGAAAAGAAAGACTTACAAATACTCTGGAAAGGAGATGGCTCATGTGAAATCAATTCCTGGGTGTTCCCCCCTTGGAACCCTCCCTGTGCTGCTGCAGGGAGTTGTTTTTACCTCCCCAGCTGCCCTCT
>NW_005054573.1:147230-155763 GCF_000277835.1 Geospiza fortis
GTGGTTCCAGTGGTGCAAGGCTGAGTGGGGCAGTTGTATGGTGACAGCACAATCTGGTTTTTGTACCTCACTAAAACACCTCTAGTGGGCCTTTTCCATCCACTCTGATAAGATCTGTGTAGCTTAAAATCGAGATGCAAAACCCATCCATGGGGGGTTTAAATTGGAGATAAAAAAAGAGATGAAGTGTTGTTACTATGATATTTTTTGAAAAATTTTCTTTGCCCAGGGTGTTTTCCTGGGAAGCTGAGAAGCCTCAGAGAGGAATGAGAACAATAATTACCTGATTGTTGCTTTTGTGTTTGTTGCTTTGGAATGTGGCTTAGACATTGTTTACCAACAGGTGAATGTTTGATTGGTTCTGTGTGAATTGTTTTAATTTAATGACCAATCATGGTCTAGCTGTGTCGAGGTTCTGAGGAATTACAGGTTTTTGTTATTTATTCTTGTTAAACCTTCTGATATATCTTTTTTCTTTCTTTAGTATAGTTTTAGTGTAACATTTTAAATATAATTAATATAATAATAAATCGGCTTTCTGAAAACAAGAAACCAGATTCTCATCTCTCACCTCGTCCTAGAAACCCTCACACCACAAAGTGTGAAGAAAACACTGTTGCAGAAATTGTCGAAAAACAGTACAAGGCTATATTTTGTATGAAAAAAGGAACATTTTTTATAAGTAACTACCCTTTTCTCCTTCCCTGTGCATGTTTAGTTTTTTAATTATTATGCACTTTAATGCCCCACAGAGACAGGCATCATAGCTCAAGGCTTTATCTCAGTAATTTGTTTGTCATGAATGCAATTACTAGGAATAGAAATCATCTTATCCCAGATACTTGGATCTTAGCAGGATGCTTGGCACTTTGTTTTCAAAAATTTTGCCTCCTTGTTTTGGGATCTGGCAGACTGATAGGGGATTACACTCAGTATTCCAGTCCTTGCCTATAAAAAAAGTCACAATTTTCATTGTCATAAATGATTCATTCACATTTGATTTTGAGTGTCCCTTTTTGACTCTCAATGCAAAATGCATTTAGGGATGTTCTGTGAAATGAGGCCAGGCTGAGATTTGAAGGGAGATTGAGGGGAGAATTTGGCCTTTGGGTGACTCCTGAAACTTTCCAGTAAGAGTAGTTCTGCAGTAATGTCATTAGAGTATCCACAGGCCCCTGGACAGGATTAGCACTCACTGGTTTCAAGCACTGCAAAAATAGAAACTTAAGAGTAAGGCCAAAAAAAAAAGCTCCCAAAATCAAATGAAAAATCCCCCGAATGTTTCTGTCCCAAGAATTTATTGCCTAAATTGCCAAGTAGGAATAGCAGATGAGCAGAGGTCTGATTTGTCTTTCTATGATGAGACTCCTTGAGAGATGCTCATATAAAGGAATCCCTTTCTTTTACCTAGATGCAGAGGCTGAAGGGATGATCTGCTTGCTGAGGCTGTTTGAGGGAGATCTGCATTCATTTTCCTGCTCTGCTCCAGATTTCTGTAGCAGTTTTACTGTGATGGGATTCAGCTCACATACCCTGAGCTGCTGGGGAGCCAGTCAGGAAGGGTACATGAATGAAGAGAGAGGAATTTATCTCCTGCTTTGAAAGGGAGGATGGATCAGCTTCTGATTGTGCTGATCCCCTCCCTGTCCACTCCTGAGGGAGCAGCGAATATCTCACGTCCAGCTCCATAACCTTGTCCACCTTTTACACAGCTAAAAGCAGGAGAAAGAAGTCCATAAGTAGCCCCATGTGGAAATTTGGCACAGTGGCACTTACCATTAGTTATGGGTTTGTTAAAAGTTGGGAGATACTCAGAGAAAAGTGAAAATAGGGGAAATAATTGTGTCTTACTACTTTTTAGTGGAGACTTGGTAGTGAAATGCAGGAGGTGTGTGAGTGGAGGCTGGAGGGGCCATTGGCTCTCATGGTGTGTGACCAGGGGCGCTGCTGGCACTGCAGGGGTCACTGAGGCAGGATGAGATGCTGAAACACAAATATTCATCTGCTTGGGGTCTGTTTTGTCCTCTGTCTATGGTGTGGAGTGGTGGCTGATGGCTTTTTTTTTCTTTTGTCCTCCTGCAGGTTACTCTGGCCAGGACTTTGACTGGGCAGACTACCAGAAGCAGTGTGGAGCTGAGGCAGCACCTCACCTGTGCTTTAGAAATGTAAGTTCTTCCTTTTGCTCCTGCCCATCCATGTGAAACAAAACAGCTTGCACAGAAAAGGTGCTGCAAAGCTTTGAGAGGTTCCTCCAGAGCACCATGAGGATGCCTTAGGAAGGAAACTAGGGGAATCTTCCAGGTCTCCAACCCTAAAAGAGAAAAAACTTATTTTAGTCTTGCCTTTATCTGTAATTATCCTGCTCTTCATCCCCTCTCTGATTTTGTACAGCACTAAAAGGATCTCAACTGGTTCTTACTGTTAATTCAAGTGCTACTAAAAATAATTCAGCTAAAGAAATTGCAGAGTATCATTTGTCCCTTTTTACATTTTAGGTGTTTTCCCTGTATCCCAGGGATACAGAGAAACCAAACCACATGTATTAAAATGCTAAATGTAGAGAATGTAGGAGAGGATGATTAACCCTCATGGATGCTCTGGTCCTTGGGACAGTTCATGTCCTTCCTTGATGCTGCAACAGTGATGTGAGAGTGATGGATGCCATTAAGATTCACAGCTTTTGAAATAATCTTTTGCAGGCTGTTTTATGGCAATGACAGTCCTGTGTGGCTTGATCTGACAGGTATTCATTGCTTGGGGAAAGGCAGATGCAGCCTTCTGCCTTTTCCAGCAACCTGGTGCTCTCCTTCATGTGCCCATCAGCTGATGGAGGTTGAGATCCCATCAATAACTGAAAATACTCCTGATGGTGGTACCTAAATGTTATTGGTGCATCTAAAATGAGCACAGAGAGCTTTGCAAAATAAAGTGGTGTGGTGAATGATGGACAGACAGGTTTCTGTAGGAATTGTACAGCTTTTCACTGGGCTCAGAAGTCACAGGGCTGAGGGATGTGGTGTTTATGGAAAGCAGAATGGAGACAGGCACCAGCTGTGGTTTTCCATGGCCTTCCTCATCTGTGGTGGCCTAGGGGCAGCCTGGCTTGGAAGCTTTGATAGTGAATGAGTGAATTTTTTATTGAGGAATTCACAGTACCATGAACAGAGTCTGACTTGGGAGTCAAACCAGAGTAAGGATTTCTTTGCCCCATAAAGGCCCTCTTCCTGAAGGGGCTTAAAGCAAAGATTTCCAGCAGTCCTGAGGGAGGCTGCATCACGCCAATACAGAGGGGCTATTTTTGCATTTCTCCTCTGCAAGCATCCCCACCTTTTCTTTGTATCTCTTTTCATTTTGCCAATTAGTAGATCTCTTCCCTCAGCAGAGAAAATTCTCTGCATAATATCCTTTAAGATTGTCAGGTCTGGGCATTTTTTGGTCCTTTTTTTTAAGAAAACATTCACCAGATGAACATGTGTCTTTTATTCTTCCACTCTCAATAACACAATTCTTTTCAGAGGGAACTGCTCTGTTGTCACTTGTGCAGCCTCCTGGCTGGCTGGTCCCCTTGAATTGTGACTGTGAGGGGCTCTTTGATGGAAGATTTTTTTTTTGCATCTCCCACCTCGTGCAGCCAGACGTGGTGCTGGCAGTGGAGGTGCTGTAGCTGTTTCCCCAGGAGGGATTTTTAACAAGGAGAGGCAGTTATGGAATGGATTGACGTGCCCAAATGCTTAGTAAAATAAACTCCACCTAACTGTTTTGCCATTGATTTTGTATAAATGAGCCTCCAGCACTGAACTGCAATGAAAGGAGCCAGGGTGATGATAAATGGCATTTCCTTGTTAGGCAACATAAAAGGCATTTAAACAAACTCAGCCTGCATTCCTGTAGCCCTGGCCATTAGCAGCTTTTTCAGGGTGAAGCTGATCTGTGTGCTGAGCAAGGCTTGAGGCAGTCCAAGGTGTGTTTGAGAGTAGCAGCATGTTCTTGGATGGAAAAGAGACCAAAGCCGTGAGTTTTTAGTCTCTCAGAGGGCTCTCAATGGTTGTTCAAGGTGAAGTGCCCATGGTCCTTGGTGTAGTATCAATAGGAGAAGGGTTGAATTTGAGCCTGGCTTCCAGGATGAGGGTTTGGTGTCATTTTGAGTCAGTGGCAATTATTACCCATCCCAATTATTGTTAGTAAAAAATCTCATCTCACAGAGGGAACCCTTTCTGTGCTACTGTGTGCAGAGAGATGCAGAGCAGGTGGAACAGAGGGGAGGGAAATCCAAAGAGGGGAAGCCCTGGTATGGACACAGGTGTTGCATTAGTGTGTTTGCAGGGACAGTGGTGGGGACATACTGGGAGGGGACTGAGAATAAGTGACAGGAGGGGACGCTGGAAGGAACAGTGGCAATGAGCACAACTGGATCCATCTACACTCCAGCCAGTGTACCTGAAAGCTTTGTTCATTGAGCTTAAAATAGAATCACAGGATGGATTGGGTTGGAAAGGTCATTAAAGTCTGTCTAGTTCCAATTCTCCATCCCATGGGCACTGCTGCCGCCCACTAGATTGGTTGCTCAGAGGCCCATCCATGAAAACTCCATGAAGAAAAGCATTCTTGAGAAGGTTACTCAGATATCTGCAGCTTCAGTCAGCTTGGGTGACTGAATGCAAGAAGAGGTTTCTCTGGTCTCAGGCAAGATGGTTTTTTGCTTTGTAAGGTTTCTCCTAGTAAGGTGAGAGATGCTTAAGCACAGGAGTTCTGGGAACCCTGTGGGTAGTATCACATTAACAGAAAATGATCATTGGCAAACATTCAGACATCCTTGGAGCTGATGTGGAGCAACCTCCTCCCAGTCCTCTAGGAGTCAGGAATAGGAGTAGAACGTGACATGCATTTCATCATTGAGTTTTCATATAGGTGTTGGTGCAAACCTGCTCCTGCATGGGCTCCTCTCTCCAGGGTCACAGCCTCCTCTGGGTGTCCATCTCCTGTGACAGGGATCCTCCAGGGGCAGCAGTCTCTAATCCCCTGCAGACCCCCATGTGCTGCAGGGGCACAGCTGCCTCACCCTGGGCTGCACCAGCACAGCTCTGATTTGGCTCCGGATGCCTTTGCATTCTTAAGGGAATCCTGCCCTTCCAGCAGAAAGCAAACCATGCTAAATTTATGCTTCCCAGCAGACAGTCTGGTTGAAATTGTGCAGTGCTGCAGTGCCACGTTTCAGCATTGTCTCTTGCCTCTTTCAGACATCCTTCAGCCGTGGCTTCACCAAAAACATGAAGCTGGAGGCAGTGAACCCCAGGAACCCTGCAGAGATTTGTGTGGCTTCCATCACCTCAGTGAAAGGACGGCTGATGTGGCTGCACCTGGAAGGTACATGCTCTAAAGGCTGCTTGTGTTTATCTGCTGCATTCACCCACCCACTCACACTCTCTCTCTCTCTCTCTCTCTCTCTCTCTCTCTCAATTTTGTCCTTCATCCTCTGCACAAAATTGCTCTCTCCAACTCTTCAGTTTTATACACATTGACCAGTTATATTTTATGAGGAATTACATTTACCTGCTCTTTCTCTGGGGGAGCTGCAAGTTCCTCCACCCTCCCATCCGCGTGGTCTTTATCACTATGATAACAACCTCCTCCCTGCCATCATCATACATGTTCATCCTAGGGTTAGAAGTTTGCCTCACTTGTGCAGCTGAGGCTTCTACAGCAGTTCCCAACCTGACAGTTTGTACAGGAGGAGACGTCTCTAATCAAAGCCCTTAAAGTTGGTAAAAACATTGCCAGGTAACCCAAAAGATTATAGTTCCTCCCAAGTGTTTGCTTTTGGTAGAGCTGTGTGCAGTGGCAGGTTTTGGTTTTTAACTCTAAGATGATTGTTTGCCTTCTAGCTCAAGGTAGCAAAAGCTTATCTGGAGCCTGGTCTGGACACAGGGCAAATACTATTTTTGAATTGCTGGAATCAACAATTGTTTGAAATTTCATTCTCACTAAGGCTGTTGTTGAATTTACACCCATCTGATCAAGGAATTTGACCCATTTGGGGAACTTCTTTTCTTAAATATTCGGGTGCCTTCACTTGTATATGCCAAAGGTGGGGATAGATGCAGGAAGGGGGCAACACACTCCCACGTTGCTTCCTTCCCTCATCTCTTTCTTCCTGCCTCTTACTCTTTTAATTTCTTAAAGGATGTTTTTTAACAACTTACCATAAAAAAGCCCTGTGTACCTCTACTTTATTTTGAGTTCTGATGTATAGATGCTTTAAGCTTGGTTTATATCTCAGTACCAGGAATTGAATGATCTGTCGTAAACAGAAAAGATGCAAAAGACTGCAGAAAACAGAAAGAAATTTTTGCTGCTCTAGGAATACATCACTACAGTATGCCCAGTGTTATGCAAAAAGCAGGCATTAAATAAAAAACACAACAAAAAAAACCCTGCTTGCAGAGTTGTAAAATAAATGTGGCTTGAAGTGAGGCATGGGGTTTTTTGACTCCATTAATATAGTGTTGTTTCTGACTGATTATTTATATTCTGGAAGCAGCAAGGCTCCCCAGCTTCCACAGGAGCCCCTCACTGAAGACCTCAGGTCCCACCATTTATCACAGGCACCTCTACAGCTTTCATTGTTGCCCTCCCAGTTTCCCAGTTTGACAGCCAGGCTGCAGCCATAAACCAGGAGCACAGGAGTTAAGCAGGGCTGAGTTAGACATGAGGGAACACTGTGTGATAAATCACACTTTGTACAGTAGCAAAACCCTAAACTCGAAGGCGAGCGTTTAATGAGCAGCAGTGCAGTTCCCCCGTGGTGGAGGAGAAGCTCAGGACTGATGGGATGCTCTGTGCTCTCTGCTACTTTATTACTCATCATCTGCATTGTTAATTTTTACTGGTTCATTTTAGATTTTAGAGCTTGAAGCTTTCTGGTGTGAATTTATGCAAGTAATAATGCACGCTCCCTGCACAGCCCAGGAATTTGAGGAAAACCCTTTGGTTAATCACTTCTCCAGGGAGGTTTCCTGTAATTTCCCCTTTTACAGTTTTCTGGAGTTGCTGCTCTGTTCTACCCATCCTGTAAAATTCATGGTAGACATTTTCCTCACCGTGTTTCCAGTCTCCTTGTTCTCCCTTTAACCTCCCAATTCCCATGGACCTTTCTTGCTCTGAGAAGAGAACGGCATAAAACGCAACAGATGAAACTAATGAGTCTCAGAAAAGCTGTTTTCCACTCCTGTGAGTGAGGCCAAAGGAAGCACTAAGATGTTGGAAGTGGAAAGCAGGGTTGTCAATTGCCAGAGGGCAGAAGCAGTGCCAGGGAGGACAGAGTAGCTGTGAATATGTCTTACAAGAGGAACAAAGTGTTGCAGGAGAACAGGCATTGTGCTGCTTTCTTGCTCCTCAGAGTGGCTGCAGCTGTAAACTTCAGAAGCAGAACGTTCATAGAACCATTTTGGTTGGAAAAGACCCTTCATGTCTCATTTGTTGCTGCTTGTAAGCAGGAAAGTACATCTCATCTGGTTAATTTATAATAATTTTGAATTGTAGAATAATGAAAATTGGAAAGTACCTCTAAAATAATTGAGTTTGTTTTGTCAGAATAACACCATTACAATAATGAAGTTAATTGGTTTTCCCAGAGCTGGTGACATTTCAGTGGGGTCTGTGTTGATTTCTTGCTCTGTTTAGGGCTTGATCCATGGCTTGCTCACTGTGTGCATGTCTTGCCACTGACTCATTTTTATCACATGGGCTCCTTGCCTGGATGTGTGGTGTCAGGTGGAAATGGAGCTTTCATCAGGTTCAAACTGAGCAGTGACCACGTGGTACTATCTTGTGGAGGGAAATGGTTTTTCAGGGAATTTCAGCTGCTGAAATCTTGTGTTCAGCAAGTTGTGTCCTTGCCCTGTACCTTCATCCCGTATTCTTCCCCCTATTCCAGTGTGTATTTCCAATGGATTTTTTCAATGGATAGTGCATGATCACAATGCAGGGCTCAGAGAAGCCCCATGAGGACATCCATGGATCTACACAGACATCATAATTCCATTTTTTCATTATTTCCTCTAGCAGTGTGCACCTATTTCCCTGCCTCCTTCGAGGAGGAGGCTTTTTTATGCAGCCACACACTCTCAGAGCAGCAGGTTTATTACTGATCCAACTGCTGCACCTCAGCCTCAGTGCTGTTCCCATCACAAAGTTCAATTACTGTTTCAATTACACCACAAGCCCTTGATGAACACACATTAGTGGGAAGCTCCCTGTAGTCCTCTGGCTGTGCACAGTCGAACACTTGCTGCCTTTAGCAGGAGGCAAAGATGTTTTAACAGATGCCAAGGCAAGGGTGATGCAGGGGGAGCTGCTGATCCTTTGGTCCCTTTTATTAGGAGATCACCCCATGCTGGTGCTGGAGCTGTCTGTCCTGGGGTGGAATTGGCAGAGGGAGGAGGTGAAGTTGCTGGCCCAGCTGTGCCAGCAACTTGAACTTGAATTGGAGTAGTTAAATGGTGCCTTGACTCAGACACAAGAGTTGTTTCAGAAA
>NW_005054573.1:155806-182486 GCF_000277835.1 Geospiza fortis
AATCAGGTAAATTAGGGGGAAAAGGTAGGAAAAATTTCCTTCACTGAAGGGGTGGTCAGGCATGGAAACAGGTTTCCCAGGGTAATGGAGGAATAACTGTCTCTGGAAGGGTTCAAAGGTCGTGTAGATGTGGTGGTGAGAGACATGGGTTAGTGGTGGGCCTGGCAGTGATGGGTTAGTGGTTGGGCTTGATGATTTTTGAGGTCTTTTCCAACCTAAATAATTCTTTTGTTCTGTGAGTGGGACCCACATCAGTGGGGACAGGAGGTTGTCTTCTAAAGGTGGTGTAATAACCAAATTGGAAGATAATTGCTTTAAATAGAGATTTCAGGTGAAGTTTTGGAGTCACCATCGTGCCAGAGACCTTGGTGCATGTGTCCCACCTGGGATTTTTATACTGCTTCTCTCCTGTTGGGTGATCAGCTCTTGTTTTATGTGAGGAACCCTAGGAGAATTCATGGCACTTCTGGACAGAAGAGTGACCATCTCTCACCCTTAAAAAATGGGACTCAAGGGCAGAGCTGCACAAAATAGCTTTAGGGAAGCACTGGAACATAAAAGCCTCTCTCTCACATTAGCTACCAGCCTTGGAAAGCCTGGATACACTCTCCTACCATTAAGAGCAAGCATTCAACACGTCCTTCTACTCAGTTATGCAACATCACAAAATATCCAGGGGTCAGCCAGGCTGTTTTGTTGAGGGAAGTTACATATGTTTAACCTCCCTGGCTTTTGGCTGCATCACTGCACACCCTCAGAGTGCTCTTAATGGGGTTTTCCTCTGAACAGCATTGCACTGTAAATGGAGCAGCCCCATCCTTGCTGTCTGTGCAGAAATGAAGATGAAATGGTGCCTGATTTGGGTGCAGAGAAGCAGATTTATTTTTACATGTTCCATCATTTGCTTCGCTGGGCTCATGATGGATGCTTGGATGGCTCTGAGCTTGGTGTTCCCATGCCTAAATCCCATTATAAATTTGTGTTTATTTAGGTTCACAGATGCCCTCTCCAGAGTACATTGTTGATGTGGAGTCCATGGACATTTTCCCTGTTGGCTGGTGTGAAGCAAATGCTTATAACCTCACCCCACCACACAAAGCTGTTTGTAAGTACATGGAGACCTGAGCAGTGCAGATGAAATCAGGGATTTTTCTTAAAGTCTCTAATCCCATTTTTGACACTATCAACCTACTCAGGAGACCAATAACCAGGCTATTTACAGTACACAACCAAGTGTACACAACCAAGTGTGCTGCAATAAATCATAATAAATCTTAATTAGTGACCAGACTGGAATAACACAGTTTGTATTTTTCTCTGTGATCAGCCCCTCCAAAAATGGGGTTGTCTGTGCTGGGGAAGGCTGTTCCATGGTTTGGGATTGCAGAGGGGGTTGTGGGTTTGCAGAGGGGTTGTTGGTCAGTGGGGTTGTCAGAGGGAAACCAGGTTTTGTTTGTGCTGAGCCAGGTTCACTCAGGCAGCTAAGTGGATTAGGGCCAAAGACATCAAATTGAAAAAAAAAAAACCATAAAATGTCAGGTGGAATGGACTTACAGAGGCCATCCAGACGCCCCTTTCCAAAACAAGATCTGCTCCATCTAAATGGAGAAATAATTGCTGCCATTCTGTGATGGAATTTCTGCCCTTTCCCAGGGTATCTGTCCCTTATTTCACTGCCCTTGCCAGCTCAGAGATTTTCCTTGTGTTCAGTTTAAATTCCCCCACAGCACAATTAAGCCCACTGTGTTTTGTCCTGCCTCCAGTGCATATTAAGACAAATTTCTTTCCTTTCTATTTGCATTTGAAGGCAGTTCATGAGAACTCAGTGGCTTGGTGTTCTCCTGTTCCAACATATCCACTCTCAAGCCACCAGGTGAAAAAATGGCCTCATTGTTTATATTAATTAACATCTGAAAGGCAAATTTTTAAAATGTATCATCCCTTTCAAAGAGTTACATATGCTTAAGTTAAAAATCAGGCAGCCAGAGCCTAATTTAGGAGAATACTGCTATGGCAACATTATGCAGCCTTATCACAAGTTATTGCTGGGGATAAATTATGCTGGAGGTAATCATGCTTGTAAAATGTAATCTTATCCATATGTGTTTCTGTATGGAAAAATATTTGTGTTTTTACTTTAATTTTTTTTCTTTTATGCTGATCCCATAAAACACAATATTAGCATTCCAGAGGAAAGATTAAATGTATTATTACATCCTTAAAGTAGGTTTTAATGATGCAGTGACTTACTTAAAAAATACCAAGAAAAGATGGTGATAGTAATTAAGTACCATTTCATTGTGTTCAAAGTCGTTTTATAGTCAGTGCATTTACACAGCTTTTTATGCATTCTGGGTGTACTTAACAGGACAGAAGGGGACAAAAATATTTTTTCTTTTTTGCTTCATTTCTGCAGTGCGAAGGAAGAGGAGAATTGCAGTTGTGCAGCCAGAAAAACAGTAAGTTGTTTTGGGTTTTTTTTGTTATTTAAGGTGGTGTTTTCACAGGAATGCATCAGGTCTTCCAGGGGAGATAATACACAGCAGCTGTGTGGCTCCGTAACTACTGCTCAGATACTGCAGCACAGCCAGCAAGAGGATTCTTTTAAGCCTGAAATATTTGTTAGCATATTAGAAAGTCTCTGTAACAGCAATTTTTTGTTGGCTGGGGCTGCACAGCCCCTGTCTGATGGCCAGCAGGGGATGCTTAGGGAAGATGGACATATACCAGGAGGGCATTTCCCTGTCTAGCTCTTGCAGTTTGTAGAAACTTGAATTTAAGGGGTTTAAGGGAGGATATTTGGAGCCTGGAGGTCTAAAGCTGACACATCAGAATATATTTTTAGAGAAGGGGTGGATCTGGCTCCTTCATCTGCAATACCCTGGTCTGTGATCAGCCATGGGGAAGTGGAATTGTGTTGGAGGTGTTTCTGTTCCCCATCCCAGGCTGTTGCTGGTGTAGCTTTTGGTCCATCTTGGGGACTGGTTCTTTGTTCTTTCTAATGCTATTAAATACACCAAATACTCTATTAAATACACCCCATTTCTCTTAACAGGTTACCATCCACAGTGCCTGTTGAGAAAATACCTCATGACCTCTGCCCAGTTCCTCAGCTAGACACAACAGGTAAGGATCCTTATTTCAAAGAGTTCATGTCCTGTATGGAAGGGGAGGACCACAAAAAGGCAGTGAGTTCTCATAGGGGTGGGGACATGGAACCACATCCTCAGGGGGTGTAAGGGGGAGTGAACCCACCTGATGTACAGCGGGTGAGGGTCTGGTTCTCCACATGTCCTGCTGGGGCTATCAGAGTTCCCCTGGAGCTTGCCCATTCCAGATGTTGATATTAAGACAAGGCTAATGACTTACTCTGGTGGAGATGGGTGCAGGTTGTTAATTGACTCTGATGAAATTGGGTACAGCAGGACCTGATGGGTTCCCTCTCTTATGTCAGGACTGTGTGGTGTGGCTGCTGCTTCTGCTAAAGGCAAATTCCTCTTCCCTTTAGCAGTGGCAGGAGGCTCTGAGTGCAATATTTATCCAATTAATGGTGTGAACCAAGCAGCAGGGACAGGATTTAACTCACTTTATTTCAGCAGGCTGTGGGACACATATTGACATTGCAGCCAGCACCCCATTACAGTCAAATGGGGAGAACCAGGGTCCTTTTGGGTATGATAACCAAAAAAAAGTGGATAAGCACTTGGAAAGCCTGTGAACCACATCTGGAACTTCCCATTTCTCTCCATGTTCTATAGAAGAGCCCAGAGTAATTAGCCCAGACAAGGAAAACTGCTCTATAGACCCATGCTGGGTCAGGGAGTGGCACTGCAGGACTTGTGGGGTTGGACAGGAGCTGAAGAGGGGTTTCTAAGGCTCTTCACTGACAGAATGTTCTCCCTGAGCTGCCTCCCTGTCTGTGAGGCTCAGCTCATGCATCCCCTCCTGGCAGGTTGGTGAGGTGCTCGTGTCCCCCTGCACTGTGAGTTCTGGGAGAGCCCTGGCTCATGCCATGGATTAACTCCTTGCCCAGTCCTCCTTTCAGCAGGGTGTGCAGACAAATCAGTCACTGTCAAAACCACTTCTTTTTCCCATGCTGGATGGATTTGAATAGCAAAGATTTCCCTATCCTCTATGCCAGGGTAGAATTTTGTGCCTCCTTTATTCTCCTCCCCTTCCTCCCACATCCAGGAAGAAGTGTGGAAAATAGAAAAATAGAAACCTCCACAGGCACAGGAGGGTTTAATTTGCAGCCTTGGAAGAAGCTTGAATTGATGTAAAAATAAAGTACACAGACATTGAACAGAAAAATCATGAACTTACGTTTCTATAGTTATAAGTAAGAATATGCCTTAAGTGAGAAACTGTATTGATGAAAGGTTTATAATGTCAGGGTGTAATTGTATAGAATAAGCTTTGAGTTTAGAAGTTATAATAAAAGCATATGTGTGTACATGTGATTGTAACCCATTAGATGAAAGTATACACATTACAGTAGAAGTAAAGGTGATAAATTAGAAAAACAAAATAAACTTTGTAGGAGCTATCCATTAGACTTAGAAAGTTACATATATTATCTTGTAATGAAAAACTTGAGACCATTTTGAGCTACAGCTGACTACTTATTCTCTTAAATATCACAGCCTCTAAGACTAATGTTCATTTAAACAATAAATCGTTTTTAACCCAACTGTAGTCCCGTCCCTTCAATTAAAACAATGATAATAATAAAGAAATGCCCTTGATTTATGGTATAAAAGTGCTGCAGGCACCTCACTGCTGCTTTCTCGTTGCAGGCACCATCAATGGGAGGTACTGCTGCCCCCAGCTCTACATCAACCACCGCTGCTTCTCAGGTCCATACTTAAACAAAGGCAGGATTGCAGAGCTACCTCAGTCTGTGGGGCCTGGCAAGTGTGTGCTGGTCCTCAAGGAGGTATGGCCCAGCTCTCTTTTGGGGGATTTCAGGGGAAAGTATGAGTCATGGCTTGCCAGACCCAAAATTTGCGAACAATGCACTTTAAATTGTGCTGGAGTGGTTCCCATGAGGCAAAACTGCAAGCCAGGAAGAAGGGGCAGGTTTTGCATTGTGGGTTTGCATTGTGGGAGAGCTGATGTTTTTAAAACATCGGAGTTCTTTTGGTTGGAAGCACCTTCAGTGTGGGTTGCCATCAACACAGGAGCAAACAGCAGTGTCATGGAGACGTGGGCATCTCGTTTTGGAGATATAAACAGCTTCCCAAGGAGCAGGACAATGGCAGTGGCCCAGCACTGGTCTGTGTTACTTTGCAGAAAATATTCAAGCTTATTATGGCCATAAGCTCAAGCTCGTTCTGGCCATGGGAACCAGTTCCAAATTCTGGGAAGGGTGAAAAGAAGACATTCAGGGTGTTGCTGTACATGATTCCTGGTAGCTGTTGCTGAGATGAGAGAGGTGCCAGCAGCACAGAGAGCCATGGGCAGGATGGAGGTGAAAAATTGCAGCACAATTGAAGTTCCTGATGCTGCTCAGCCCTTTCTACCCAATGTCTTGTCCTTATCTCCACCACTGATGCAGTGAAGCATCATCCTGTTTGTGTACCCTTGAATCCCAAAGTTTTAGGTGAGTAACAAGTAACTCTTGTGCAGTTTAGTATTACCAAACTTATTTTTACAGCCTCGCTGTTCGTTATTCCCAGTGCCAGCACAAGTTTTCTGCTGGGACCACTGGTTTATTTTGGTTTCTTTCACTGGAAGAGGCAAGTGAGGTGGCAGTGCCTGTTGTTTGATGTCAGCTGCAAAGTTTGTCTCATTTCTGAAGTATTTTCTTGGACAACAAGTTGAAACCTGGAGCCAAATACAGTGGAGACATCAGCTACTGCCATCCAGCCATTGCACCTGGGCTGAAAAGTGATGACTGTAAGGTAGTTCTATGTAATAAAGGCTGACTTGAAGTTAAATTAAAATAAATACATTGTCAGCTTTAGTTTTAGTACTGGGGTCAGAATGTCTAAGAAGCACAAACAGTTCTTCATATGTGCCAAGAACTCCTCAGCAACATTGTACAATAAAACAAGGTGTCTTCTTAAGACTCCAGATGATCTATAACCCCTCATATTTTAGAGAAATGTGCTGTAAGGATTAATTAGCTTCATTGCTTACTGCTCTTGCTATTTTTAAGACACTTTGCTCTTTCTCTATTTAAAAAGAAAATGGACCCTGGCAAAAGATGCCTTTTAGATCCTTGATCATCTAATGAAAGAATCCCAGATAACTCTTCTGCTCTCCTCCATCCCACAGACACATCAGTATTCCAAGTTAAAAAAAAAAAAAACTGCTGCCCTGCTTTGAGGCCACCCTGGGATTTAGCATCTCTTGTTAGGTAGGAGTGTGGGATTATATCTCAGATAGAGGAGGGAAACTGGAGTTTTTCCTCATAAGAATGCTGATCATTGAGGTCTTGAATAGGAGAAAAGAGTTGTGATCATATTTTTAGCTGTACGTTGACAGTGAAAGTTAGGAAGGAACTTAGGAGTTTTCCTAAGAAAGCTTCATCCATCTCAAAACTTGAGACTGTTTCAAGGGGGATGGAGATGGGAAATGTGTGAGCACCAAAGAGCTGTCATGGGAAGAAAGGTGCTGAACTGCCCAGTGGCATCAGGCACACCAGATATACTCAAAAAAGAGCCCCTGTGCACATGAAAATACATGACATGGAGAACTTTATGAGCATCAGGTGCTTGTGAGGTAGGGCAGAGGCTTGTGATGGTGCTGCCTGATCATGTTCACTGGTGTGACTCCAACTCACTCAGCCCTGAAAATCCAAAGGTCAGCAGCATCAAAATAAAACTTCACTGATGGATAACAGCAAAGGCTGAGTTTGCCTAATCCCCCCCTGTGCTCCAAGGCACCCAAACCAATCCTGATGCAGAGGGCTGAAATTAAACCACCAAAATCTCTGACTGGTCACGCTCCAGCCAAAGGAAATTTGACCTGTCTGAGATGGTTGATGTAATTTTCCATCTCCAGAGAAAGTTGGAAACTGGTCTAGGTTTCTTCACTGGTTTTGTTTTAAATCACAGTTAATTTTTTTTCCAAAATTCTGTTTGTTTGCATTTAATAGAGTGCAATATGAAGTGATACTGTTGCTAGAAGGTACCGCTGTTTCTGTGATGATGGACCTTTGCTGTAGGGTAAAATGCCAAACCCAGTGACTCACTTGAGATACAAGAAGAGTAAAACCAAGAGGTTTTAAATTTTAAGACCAGAGGTTTTAATTTCTTTTTTTTTCCCCTTCCCTGAAAAGGAAATAATTGTTCTTACAAAACACTCATTTTTTTGAGCTGAGTGTAGAAGTGTACAGAGTCCTGCTGGTGACAAGCCAGCTTTGAGAAAAGTCCTGGCACTGTGGGTGCCTGTGCAGGGCTGGAGTTGATTAGGTGTCTGGGAGAACGCCCAGACAGGGCCACACTGGTATTGCAAGGTTGGTTTTTCTTTTCTTGCTCATTTCCCAGCTATTCTGACAACTCGTAAAAAGCACCATTTCACTGGTGAGGGGGGCAGGACAGCACTGCTGGTGGAAATTGGTCAGCAAGATGCTTTTTGCCCCAGATGTCCCACCAGCCAGCCAGGTGGGTGTAGAGGTGTGCAAGGAGAGCTTTCCCAACAAACTCCTGTACAGGGGATAAATAACTCCCTAGATATGCTGATCAAGGTCCCTGATGAGCTGTGAATGAGTGTGGCAGCTCCGCAGGCACTTGATGTTTTTGAAGACCCACTTCTGGCTTCCTGACACCAGGTGTCAGAGGCCAGTGCCCCTCAGTTTTTGTGTGCAAGAGATGTGGGTGAGCAGCTGGAAGGGCTCATTCAGAAACTGTCATTTTATAGTAATTTAAAATGGATTGTGTTGTGTAGGACCATAAAGATCATCCAGTGCCACCCCCTGCCATGGGCAGGGACACCTTCCACTATCCCAGGTTGCTCCAACCCCTGTCCAACCTGGCCTTGGACACTTCCAGGGATCCAGAGGCAGCCACAGCTTCTCTGGGCACCCTGTGCTGGGGCCTCTCCACCCTCACAGGAAAGAATTTCTTCCTCATATCCAGTCTAAATCTCTGTCAGTGTTTGGTGTCTCTAATTGGACTTTTTTGAAGAGTGGTTTGAGTTATGATTCCAAGGGCCCAATGATAAATTAAATTTTGCTTCCAGTAAATAACCTATCCAAGCAACTCCAGCCAGTGCCATTTTACAGAGTGCTCTGTAGCATTAAGTGAAGTCCTTGCCTGAAAATGATTAATCCTGTAGGGTTTTCAAAATGCTAACAAATCCTCAGGTTGCTGGATTTAGAAGGGGAAAAAACCAACCCAGAAAAAAACCAACCAAACAAACAGAAACACACTGGTCACTGCAGTATGACCTAGTTACTTTTTCGTTTCTGATGAACTCTGTTCAAGGTTGCTGGATAAACTTCATGTTCATCATACTGAAATAATTTTGCAGGCCCCCAAGGAATTAAGAACAGGCGTTAGGTAACGAGCTAAATTAGATGAAAACCAATCCAGATTCACTGTGGGATCACTCATGTGCATACAATGCAGAGTGTTCAAACACACGGTCTGGTGCTGTTAAGAGATTTGTTTTCCTTGTGTTTATCTCCCTATGCCAAGTGTAGGCTATTAAAGGTTGGATTTGCTGAGCCAATAGCAAGAATCATTTTTATTCTCAGTGACTTTGGATTAAAAGGATTGGCACATGTGTTCTCTTGTACAGAGTGGACACACACTGGGCTCCAGGCACACCTCCTGCAAACTCTTTTTGTGGAGACTTCATTGCTATTCTGTTAATACAGTCAAGGCACACAACTCTCAGGCTCTTAAGCACATTGCTGACCTCAAATGTGTGAATTTCCCCTTCAGTGTTCACTGTGTGGTGGTGCACGTGACCTGTACCTGGTTGTGCCTTCAGAACTATTTGTGTTTTCATTTTTTTATTAAACTGGTGCATAATGGGTGCAGTCTGTGGAATCTGTGTTGGGTGAGAGGGTCTGTCATTAAGACAAAATCACTGGTTAGCAGATTTTTGGGATTAAACAGCAGCATTTAATGCAGTTACCTTTTCATACTCAGGTGTTACCTATAATATGGCAACAATGATCTATTCTGAGACCCCTCATCCTTGTATCCAGCACTTAACCTGTGCAACCAGGACAGAAACAAGCACCTGCAAGCTGCTCCCGCCTGTGCAGCACCTGTGTGGTCAAGGACTGCTTTTAAAGCCATCATTGTTGTTGGTTTTATCTCCCCATAGGTTCTCAGCATGGTGATCAATGCAGCTTACAAGCCAGGGAGTGTTTTACGAGAACTGCAGCTTGTGGAAGACCCTCAGTGGAATTTCCAGGAGGAAACACTTAAAGCCAAGTAAGCTTTCAATGTGTGTTCTTTTATTTGGGAGGTTTCAGAAAAGAAACTGACTGGGGGAAAAAAAAAGATAAGAAAAAGGTTTTTATCTATTGTGAGAGTTTTACTTTTTTAATTATCGTTTTGCTTCATTGAATTATTTGACTCATTCCATAGCAACTTCAGAAATGAAATATTCACCTGAACAGTTCATTTCTATTGTCTTTCTCCAAGCAGCCATCCAGTTTTTGATGAAGTCAAGTCCTGAGTTTTATGATAAGCTGTTCTTATAAGCTTGGCTATTACTGAATGAACTAAATTCCTGGCTTTCTAGATGGAGGAGTATGGCTGCTTTTAAATTAGAGCCTGTCAGGGTAATGCAGAAAAAACTGGTGAGAATGAATGGCACCAGAAAAAGTTCAAACAAATTAGCAGGGACACATTTTTTAACAGGAGTGTGATTAGGGCAAAGTAGTAACAGATCAGAGATTCAGGTCAAGATTTGATGCCTTTCTAGAATATATTCTTCAATTCTCTTTTAAACAGCACCAAAGAATACTGAATTCATCCTTCCAGCATTAAAATCTACCTGTTTATGTCTTCTTTATGTAATGGGCACTATACTTAGGTTGTATTTCAACAATTGTTGCCTCTCTGAAAGAGAAGAGTGTTGCCTCCAGAGTCCTTCTGAAGAATAATTCTTCCCACTTGAAGATGGATCTCAATAAATATTTCTTTGAAGAAAGCTTTCTTTATTAACTAATGGTCACCTTGACTTTTTAAGTACTGTAGTTAAATGCAGTGAGTCTCACCCTTTGTACTGAACTCTGTAACTCCTTTTCAAAGAAAAGCAATTTTCTCTTGGTTATTTGATATGAAGAGCTGCCAAACACAGTGCTATTGATGGCTGCTGTATTTGCTCTTTGCTCATGCAGATATTGCAGAGTTCATGTTTCCTCTGGTTGAGGGAGGGAGTTGAGGAACTTCTACTATGTTTACACTTAAACTGCTTTCCTGTAAGGAGGATTGCAAACTGAAATGAAAATCTACTAAAAACATCCTATTTTTAATTTGCTGCTTTCACCCATGTGGAGTGTCGGGCTTTTGTGTTTGCTGTGGATGGAAGTCTAAAAGTCAACTTTGTGCATGCAGATTTTCATTTAAAACAGGTCTTTGTCCATGACCTGGTTTTCATTGATTCCAGGATCTCACATCTTGTGCTGCAAATATCAGATAATTCACTCCTGCAGGTACTTAGCAGTTGTGAAATCAAGTTGTAATGCTCTAATATTACTTGACGCCCTCTCCTGCAAAGAACTGAGCTTACAGGCAGTTTTCCTGTTAGCAGTATCCTGAGTAGGATTTTGTTGGGGTTTCCCCTTTGAATGTGGGGATCTGCCTTGTGCAAAAGCAGAAATACCTATTTCTTAAGGCTGCTGCAATCCATATTTCTAATGGGAGACAGCCTGGGAAATGTTTAACTGACCATCCATGGTAGTATTTTACGTTGGCCCACCAGTCACAGTCCATGTTTGTGTTCCTGTGTGCTGGCTGCCCCAGCAGGCATCCACCTCACTCTCCAGGGAGTCAGGCAGCATCTTTCAACTTTATTAAGCCACAGAGTGGATGATCACAGGCTCAGAGCCCCGACAGCAAATTTTGAAGTGCTTTCTGAGAGCAGCCATGGATTCTCCTCCAGTGTGGCATTGCCCTCTGGCTCCTGAGGAGACAAAGCTCATGGGGCTGGACAGCGCCTGGTTCCTGCAGCTCTCTGGCTTCTGGGACTGATCTATTCACAGAGCAGTGCTTGGTGGTGGTGCCAGCTTGCCTGTGGGTAGTTTGAGTACTTTTAAGAGTGGATGGTGGAGGATTGACATGCCCCAACACTGTCTGGCTACCCTAGGACTTCCACTTTTTTTCCTTTTTAGTTTGCTTGAGTTGCTCCATCCCAAAGTTTTAATTGCATTAGGTTGTTCAGGAGCAAAAAAGAAAATACAGTCATGAAACCAGATGCTGTGGAACATTCAGACAGCACGTGACGCCTTCCACCAGGAGTGACAGTGCTCCAGAATGTTAAACAGAGACCTCTAATGAGAAACACAGGTCTGCAATGAGCAACTTCCAGCTCCATGGGCTCTGGATGGTGCCTGTTGCTAAGGCTGACAGCTCCAGAGGCAGCTGTGGTGGGACACATTGTGTCACCTCCTTTCTGATGTGGACTGGCACCTCCTTGGATCTTGGCAGTGCTGTTTGTCTGCAGTGCCTGCAGTAGGGTAGAGCAAAGGGATTGGTGAAGAGAAAGCTGCTTTTCCCACTGTTCCAAATGCCAGGTTTTGCACTGCCAGGAATGCATTATCTCAGTCCTGGGGCAGCCTGTGTTTAGTTCACTCTGCTGCCGTGAGTGACCACTGTGGAATCAGTTAGGCTCACCTTGCAAAGAAGATAAAACAATTTAGATTGTCCAGAGAGATGTGTTTGCAGGGTGTGATGGCAGCTGCTTCCCATCAGCACTGCTGGCTCCATCTGAGAAGAGTCAAACCTGATTTATTGGTGATGATGAGTTAGAAATGTCAGGTTTGATCCTCCTGGGTTCCCATGAGGGCCAGTTGAAGCTGTTGGCATTAACCCTTATAGTTTTGATGCTCTTAAGTGCAGTGCCTACATCTTGATTTGCCTTCCCAATTTTACATAAAATGCTTAAGGGACTTTATGCTTTTCGAGGGTTTTCATTTCCAAGGGCTGATAATGGGGCTGTTTGGATTTACCCATTTTTGCAGGGCTTTGGACATAAACAAAAGCAGTGTGTGCACAAAGTTGTCTCCTGGGTCTTGTCTGAAGCCCAGTTGATCAAAGTAATAAAGATGAGTATTCCTAGACTCCTTCATTAAATGAAATCCTGAGAGCTGCTCAAATCCAGTAGCTGAACTCTAGGAATATTTACCCCTATGCCAGACATCATTGCTTATTTATGAGGCAGCATTTCAAAGAAAGCCTTTTCACTGCAGCTGCTTTAGAGGACTGCCTTTAACTTGTGATAGGTGAGGTGTTTGAAATCTTCTTTGCCTCAGCCTTTGCTAGTGAGGGTTTGCTCTCAGGCTTCCCAGAGCCCTGATCCTGTTTGAGGGAGTGAAGTGCTACCCAGAGTAGGTGGAAAAGAAGCTAAAAACCCCGTGAGCAAACTGGATGTGCACAAGTGCATGGAAGCAGTTGGGATGCAGCCAGCTCTGCCTGGGAGAACTGGCCAATGTCATTGCAAGGCCACTCGCTGGCGTGTTTGGAAGTTGATGAGGATGAGGGAAGAATCCTAATTTTGGAAAAAGGCAATTATCACACCCCTCCTTAGGAAGGACAAGAAGGAGGATCCAAGTAACTATACGCTGTCAGTTCAGTTTTCCTGGAAAGGTTATTAGCCAAATCCTCTTGGAAGCCTTTTCTGAGAACATGCAGGACCAGTAGGGGACTGGCAAGAAGCAGAGGGCGAGTTGTGCCTGATGTGATGAGGTAACTGGTTTGGGGTTGAGGAAGAAACAGTGGAAATTAATTTATGTTCATTTTGAGCAAGGCTTTACAAGCCAGGATCAGTGGAATGATTTAAACCTTTTATTTCTGTAATCAGGAGACTTAATGAGACAAGGCCTTACAACCAGAGCATTCAAGTGCCCTTTCTGAATCCTGTGTTCAGGAGTACAAAATGCCACAGGAAGATTAAATAGCTTTGAAGGAAGTTAACTCCTTATGTTTGGCAGACTTTAAGGTAGACAGACAAAATAGAAATTTCTTACAAAGAATAGAAAGGAGTTTTCAGTCCCCCAAAAGGAAATTGAGACTTTTTAGTTGCTCAAATTAGTCTCAAGAATTGTCAGAACACCTTAGAATGAGACTTTTGAAAATGAGGTTCTCAATGTTCTTGCTTTTTGAAGTTTTTCAGCAAAATACTTTCTGTGTCATCACACAGCAGTCCCTAACTGGAGTTCTGGAAGGCACTATGTTCTCATGAGCCTCTAATCTATTTTAGGGAGCTTCAACAGAAGAATTCTATTGCAAAGTGCTGTTCATTTAATATTTTTGCTCATGGATCAGCAAGTGTATTTTTCATGGAAATAGTTCCAGCCTTAAGGTTTTCTCTGAGTTTGGGATCTGAGGGCAGAAAAGGGGGAAGGGGAAAGAAAGACTCTTTTGGTTTTAGCTGGAATTTTTTTTTTAAAAAGAACAGTGATTTCTAAGAAAAACAAAAATATTATCCTTGACACAGCAATTTTCCAAGTCTCCAGTGCTGCCATGCTGTGCATGTAGATACTTGCTGCTTGCAAGTGGTTGAGGAGGTAGGAGCCCTGCTATAAAAACATAAATAGGAGCATCAGTAGTTGGTAACTTTTTGAGAGATGCTAATGGAAAAGGTTTTCTGACAAAGGAGCTCCTACTACATGGCTGTCCTAGAAACGGCTCAGATTACATTTGCTGGTGCTTGTGTTAAAAATCTTTAGTATGTGAGGAATATGGAAAATATTAGGAGAACCTGGTTTATAGTTGAAAGAGGTGCTGCCAAGACCAAAATGATGTAAAAAATATTGCTGTGGCCAGTGCTAACACCTTGGGTTATTGAGACTGATTGCTGCAGTCATGGAGGTCTCCATTTTGCCATCCTCTCTGTTAATTAAAATGTGTGTTGCATTCAAAGCAGACCATGAAATCAGTCAGTTGTTCATTTTCCTGGTTTCATCTTTTCCTTTCAGCAGGCGCTGTAGTACAATGGGTCCTTCCTGGGCAGCCAAACACAATAGGAAGCACACAGTTAGAAAAAGTCAGCCATCCTTGAACAATACCCATCAGGCAGCTTTCTTAGCTTATAAGAAAGAAGATCAAGAAGCAATTTGATTAGAGTGCTTTCGCAGGGAAACAAAACCAGATGCAGTCTTTTCATCCTAGTGCTGAAAGTCAGAACAAGGACAAATAAATGTGAGTTAAATTCAGATGCATCCAGACATAAAATGAGGTGTAGGTACAGGTGCTCCCTGTGCCATGATTCTTCCAGTGGGGAGACCCTCGAGGCTGGTGCTTGTCTGGAAGTGATGTTTTAGTCCAAGCAGAGTTATTTGGGTCCAGGTGAAAGCAGCGCAGTGAAATCTCTGAGAGCAGACTCACTGACCAAACAATCGAGGCTGTTGTTAAACTTCATGGTTCCTGGAGAAGTAATAAGAGCAGGAGTCTTTTCAAACACATTGAAAAGAAATATAAAACTTGTATAAGCAGATGCATTTAAATGCCTGTGGCATTTAGTGGTTTTGGTGTATCAGGTATTGCCAAACCCTGCTCAGCCAGCCTGCCTTTGCAGCAGTTTCATAGGGAAGCTGGGATCATAACAGTGCTCTGCACCTGAAAGGAACGTTTTCCCTCTTACATCATCTGTCCAGGTCTTTAAGGGTGTGTGAAAAGGTGGCTCATGAAGTCATTCATGCATTCAGGTGAATGAATCCAGGATTGTCCTGGCACCAGAAGGGGTATCAGAGCCTGCCACCTTGCAGCAATGCTCATTCAGGTTTTATGCTGAGGTGATAATTTGGATTGCGACCTGAGCATTGTTGGACTGGGCTGTTCTCAGACCCAAGTTTCATTTGGGTTTCCCCTTTATAACACTTCATGTGCCACAGTTTCAAATCCTTTTCCTACACCCCTTTGTTTCAGAAAGAGCTGTCTGAATGTTTTAACTCTCTGGTCATATCTTTTTTTTACCACCTCCTCTTCCTCTCCCATATCTATCAGCAGCTGCTAGGAAACTGCGGATCTTAATACACTGACAAATGCTTTGTTTCATTTTTCCTGGTGACTGTATCTTTCTCTTTCCTTGCCTTCCATCCAGTAATCTTTCTTCCACTGTTGTTCCCTCTTTTTCTTTTGTTATGTGTTGCTTTTCCCTCCTCTGAGCACATTTGTAATGCCAGCACTGGGCTCTGGCACGGTTGTTTTTCGTGTTGCATTCCTCAGGATACGTAAGAGATGTTTTAAAAACCTTATCTTACTGTTTACAACAGCTTGCTGCTGCTGTTTAATAAATTACAGGGATAATTGGTTTTCCAGGGTTCACATCTACAATGTAGTACAGCAGGGATGTAACTGTATCTTTCTCAGCCATTTATCACTCAGAAACACTTCATATGAAACACTGAAATAAATTTTTTAGTGGCATAGCAAATTTAAGACAAACCTTTCATTGCAGGTTTCTGCTCCAAGCATTCCCTGCAGGAATCAGCTTTTAGGGCCTGTTGCTGCAGCCCTGTTAAATAACTCCAGAGACTCCTGATGATTTCCTCAGGTTTTGTGGTGCCCATGTCTCAGAGTGGTGAAGTCATCTGGTCCCGGGGTGGCAGAGATTGTTGTTGCACACAGATAATTCTTCACAATGAGTGTGTCCTGATAGCCACAGCTGGCACCATGAGTCTTGGGGATTGCTGGGAGCTGGAACATGATATTGGGAGCAGGAAAGATGGCAGTGGAGAAAACCAAAAGTGCGCTGGGGCTTTGAGAGGGCGGTGACCAGAAAGCTCTGCAAGGTATATAAGCATCTGATCATGGGTCAATACATGAAGAGACACTGCATCCCTCTCCCCAAACCTTTGCATCAGTTCACAGTAAGGGCTTGCTGTCCTGTGTAGTATCATCCTCACCAAGCCTACTGAGATTTTTTTCCTTCTCTTGCCATATCTACAGATATATCCAGTGTGCACATAGATTCCTTCCCAAATCATGTCCACACCTTCAATTTATTCCACCCTTTCCTTCTTTGAGTCCATCTGAAATGGAGCCACTAAAAAAAGCAGACCTGTTCTGTCTGCATTCTCAAGAGAGTCACTCCCAAAAGTCCCTGGGGAGGATCTCTCCCTGGCAGAGGAAGGTCTGGTCTGCAGCACCACAGGATTTTGCTGGATGGGTGATGTGGGATCCTGTACTCCTCCCTAGGTACAGGGGGAAGACGTACAGGGCGACCGTGAAGATCGTGCGCACGTCGGACCAGGTGGCAGATTTCTGCAGGAGGGTCTGTGCCAAGCTCGAGTGCTGCCCCAACCTCTTCAGCCCTGTGCTGGTGGCTGAAGTCTGCCCCGAGAACTGCTCCATCCACACCAAAACCAAGTACAGTGAGTATTGGGAAAATGCCTCTTGGTGCTGGCTGGGAACCAGAGAAGTAGGAGATGGTGTGTGGTGAAGAGCAGGAGTTATTTAATCCTGAGGCCACCACAGGTTCCCTTAAAATAATGTGCCAGGAAACTGTCCCTCTCACTCCATCCTGATACATCTGTTTGGTGGTGTGTAGTGAAGAACAGGAGTTGTGTGATATGTTAATACAATGAGGATTCATCTCATCTAAGAGCACTTATTTAATCCTGAAGCCACCACAGGTTCCCTTAGAATCCTCTAGTAGAAAACTGTCCCTCTCACTGCATCCTAATACATCTGTTTGAACGTCATCAGTTTTTGGAAGTCTTGAATTTTCTTCATATCTAAAGTTAGCACAAGGAGCGCGTAAAAGAAACCTGCAGTGGGAAGCTGAGATTTTAACTTGCTACGTCTGAGACAGCTTTGTTAGGTGAGATGAATTCTTCTTGTAAAGAGTTTCTGACATACACACCAGCACAGGCCAGAACCACAGTGCTGAGGTGGAAGGTTTGAACGCTGACTCTCAGTGTGTTTGATATTTAAACGTGATCCTGCCTGTTCAGGAAGGCTGTTAAGTGTTCAGAGCTTTTTGTTGTCAATATTACTGGTATTACTAGCTTTTAAACAGGTCAGGAAAGTGGAAGTGAATGTTGTCCTTCTTCCACAAAGGTTGCAAAAAGCAGTATAATTGATCTAAAGCAATTCTCTTCAGTTTGGTGCCAGTAGAAGGAGGAACACATTCAGGGGGATACTGAGATCCCTGGGGATGGGTTTCTGTAGAAATCTCCACCTGAGCTGGAGTCCTGGCTCCCACTGGTAGCAAATGGAGAGCTGGAGGAGCTCCAGCTGAGGTTGTCCCATCTCAAAGTTGATGGTTTATGTGACTGGTTGAATTTTTCCTCAAAACTCCATTGATTTGCTGAAAGGCTCATTTCAGTTATGAACTTTGCCATGCATGCCAAGGGCCATTTTAGTTGTCCTGGGATACCCTTGCTGGTCAAGGACAGTGTCTTTCATCCCTAGTGTGTCAAAAGGCATTTAATACAAACATTTAATGTAAGGTCAGAGGATTCTCACATCCTTAATTTCAACCTGGACCACAAAATAGTTAAAAGTAATAAAAACCCATTCCTTTGTACATGACTGAGGCTAGCTGGCCCTCTCCCCTCTCTGCTGAAAACTTTAGCAACTTTACCTCACACAGAACTGCATTGGATCAAATCTGGAAACTGCTCAGCTCTGCCTAAACACGTTGTTAAATTCTGAAGTCTTCATTCATCGTCAATAAATCTGGATACATAAGAGCTGTAACACTCTCTGCTAGTCCAACATGACCTATTTATGCTGTACTTTTTTTTTTTTTCCAAATCAATGTATTTTAAAGTTTAAATTGCACTTAGAATACAGTCCTGAAACTGTAGCAAGGAGCAAGCCAAGGTTCCCTTCTTTGGATGGTTAAAGTTTTTAATGGACATTGTGCTTCTTTTCTCCAGCTTATTATTATGGGAAGAGGAAAAAAATCATTAAGCCACCAATTGGGGAAAATAACAACATGAAAAGTGGCCATGTCAAGCCAGCCAGACGCAGAAAGAGGCGGAAATCCATCTTTGTGCAGAAGAAAAGGAGATCATCAGCTGTGGATTCCAATGCTGCAGGCTCTGCAGAGGTTTGTGTCACACTGGATAAATCAGCAAAAACCCCTTGGTGCCTTCTGCATTTTCCTTTTGTGGGGCTTCTCAGCACACCTGAACACTTCCAGTTTCTATTTTGGATCCTTCCTTGCTGCTCTGTTCTTCTAAGATCAGACTGGTTTTATTGGGGCACTTTGGGGATTTTAACCTTGGCCATTTCAGAGGTAGCAAGCAGATTTTTTTGCTCCCACCTTTCCAATGCTCACTGGCTGACGTGCTCTAATATCTCTTCTATTTCATTTCCTTCCTTAAAAGCAGGCAGATGAGTCTGTTGGATGCTTTGCACAGCATTTAGCAGAGTGAAGGAGCTCTGTGATCCATGTCTAAGATCTCCAGATATTGTAATAAATAATAATAGCTCATAGCCATTGTGATTTCAAGGAATTTTATATATTTTTTTAACTATTCCTAATATTTTTGGCTCACAACATCGAGCCTTAGCATACAAGCAAATGGTTTGTGTCCCAAATACATGGAATTTGAGGGCTCAGTCTTTCCAGTCTGCTGTGTGATACAACAGGTTCTGAGCCTCAGCAAAGATTCATGTCCAAATTAAACCTGGAATAGACTTAGCTCTGTATGGGCTGTTTTCTGAGGGCTTTTCCCATGGTAGCAATAACAGAGCTCATGTGTGGTTTCACTTCCTCAGCTCAGTGCCGGTGATTGCTGCTTTGTGCAATGTGAAATAAAATTGGTTTACTTAAATTTGCTGCACTTCAGCTAGAGTAGGTTATTTTATTCAGCTTTCAGTTGATTGCCTGCATCTTCATGGCTTGGTCCTCATTTAGGTGTAGTTCTGCTTCATTTCCTTAGATTATACCTGCTTCAAAGGAACTTAAACTTATGTTAAGCCTAAATCAACCATTAGCCAAGTTTTTCAGCCTTTCAGCCAATACAACTAGCTTTTTAAATTGCTCTTTCACTCAAGACCTGAGCATATGGCTTTGAGTGCCTGCTCACACTTGGATCAGAGATAAGCTGTCAAAGCCATTTGGGCAGGTTATATATATATAAAGTTCAAAATGCACAGTTTCCATCAGTTGGTGAGTGTTTGTAAAGCCCTGTGTGACAGAAATAACAAGAATCTGATATAATACTTCAAATGGAACTTAGGGCTTCACCTCCAGCAGTTCAGTGTTGGGCTGAAAGCAGGGAAATCTGGGTGAAATCTTCTGTCCCGAGTTTGGCAGAAATATCACTAAAAGAGTGCTATCTTGAACATCTAGACCTTTTCAAAAGGCATCAACATTTCCCTTTTTTCAGGAACAATAACTCCCTAACCAGTTTGAAGCAATGTGAAAGTTTGAAGTCAAGTTTCTGATTTTACTTTATCTCAGTCAACCTGAATTTAATTGTATGCTCTTAGTATTTTCCGTTTCTCCTCCTGCACATCTGCAGCGTCACAGGTTTTGAGATACCAGCCCGGGATAGGAACATTTCATGCCAGATGAGTCATTGCTGTTGACCTTTAGTAAAAACCTTTGCTGGGTTCAGGATGTCCCCAGCAGGCTGCAGGGTCCAGATAGCTCAGTCCTCTCTGGGACAGACTGTCGGAGTTCCCAAGCAGTTCTCAGCCACGGGCAACCTTAGCAAGCTTAAGTGAGATCAGCTCTTTTAATAATTTTGTGATTCAGTGATTTTCAGCTCATTATGTTTTCAGCCCTTCAGCTTGTTAGGCGCCTAGGCAGGCAGACACAGGGAGAGAGAGGAGAAGGCTGTTTGGAGTTCCACAGTGATGTCTTTATTGAGTCTTCTGAGAAGGGTTCCAGTGACAGCTCTTCTACCAGAACAAGGCTAAAACAGCCCTTTATATAGGGTACAGGGGGATCAGAAATGGTCCAATGGCAAGGGTTAAAGGAGAGTGATCTGTAGGGTTACTGAGGGGTTCCAAAAGGCAGAAGAGGGGCCTCTAGCCTATTCACCACAACTTGGCATTTCCTTCTTTAGGCTTCTGCATGACACGGGGCCCTTGCGGACCCAGGGCCTGCTACACTTTAGTTGAGAAGAGAAAAAGAATTTCCTGCCTTTTTTTCTTCTGCATTTTGTAACAAACCTAAATGTAGGGCTAATGCCCTTAGCGCTGTAACGAAAACTAGATAATTCAGCTAAAATAAATGTTAGCCCGGACCAGCACGGCCATGGGCGTGCAGTCTGCCCCCATCCATGCCTTTGGATCTGCTGCTGTGTCCATCTCCCAGGTGCTGTTTGAAATAAACACGGGCAGGAGACTTTTCTCCTTTTTAATGCCTTTATTAAAAGTGATCAGCTCAGGTGGGGAGAACCAACGGGTCGCGCTCATGCCACCGCTGCTCCGAGTAGTGATTCGGAGGAGGAGAAGAGTGAAGCTTTGTCCACTGGTCTGTGGGCAGAGCTGGGGGTTCCATCCTCACCAGAACATCGGGAAATCCCTTGTGTGTTTTTTGGCTTGACCTTCAGGGTCCTACCTCTAGCCGAGGTCCTCCTTGGCTAGGACGAGGGGCAAAAAATGGTCTCAGCATCTCTGCAGGCTCTGGACTTTGTTCCTCACGTCCAGACATCACTTTGATCTCTTAATTCTGTGTTGGCTTGTTGTTTTTGGAGTCTTTTTGGTAAGTTTGGTGGGGTGGCTTTCCCATGGCATGTTGGCTCTGAGGTCATTTGCATGCCCTCCGATGTCCCCTCCTTTCACTGTTCAAGAAAGGTCATCCACCTGGCAGCAGGCAGGGTGGTACTGACAAAAAGGGGAATTCTTAACAATAGGGAGTTAATGACCAACTCTTAACAGTGATTGCAACATGAAGTGAACGAAGATCTCTCCTCTGCTAGCAACCAGCTCAACTTGTAACTCCGCAACCTTTTAAAAAAATGGGCAGCCTTTTTTTTACTCATAACACTGTTTGTGCGTGCAGGAGAGCGAGGAGGAAGAGGCGGATGCGATGGAGGACGAGACGGGCAGCGAGGAGACGAGCTCAGAGCTGCGCGATGACCAGACGGACACGTCCTCAGCCGAGGTGCCCTCTGCCCGGCCCCGCAGAGCCGTCACCCTGCGCGCCAGCACCGAGCCGGACAGGCCCCCTGCCCCCGAGAGAGCCCGCCGCAGCCGCAGGACCCAGCCCCACTCCTGCAGCGAGGCGGACAAGGGCACGCCAGCCAAGGAGGTGAGTGTGTGTTTCATAGCACAGTTCCTCCTAAATGAACCTTCAGTGCTGAAATAAACACGAGCAGGAGACCTTTCTCCTTTCTAATGCCTTTATTAAAAGTGATCAGCTCAGATGGGGAGAACCGACGGGTGCCGCTGCTCCCAGGAGTGACTCGGAGGAGGAGGAAGAGTGCAACTTTGTCCACCGGTCTCTGGGCAGAGCTGGGGGTTCCATCCTCACCAGACCATCGGGAAATTCCCTTGCTTTTCGGTTCAATATTCAAGGTCCTCTGTCTAGCTGACATCCTTTAGGTTAGGGTGAGGGGTAAAAAGGCCTTGGCAGATACTAGATTCTGTTCCTCACGTCTAGTCATCACTTTGATTCGTCAGTTTTGGGTTGGCTCGTTGTTTTAGTGGTTTTTGGCTGCGTTTGGTGAGGGGTCTCTCCTGTTGCATGCTGGATCCAATGTCATTTGCATGTTGACTCAATGTCCCTTCCCCTCCACCGTCTGGGTGCCATCCTCCAGGAAGCAGCAGGATGTCACTTGACAAAAGGAGGAATTCTTAACCATCAATGACAGGTAGTTAACAAAAACAATCGCTGATTACAATAACAGTTAGAACTCCACCCTGGCAGCAGCTGGCCCAACCTATGAACTCTGCAACCTTTTAAACAAAAGCTTTTTCTACTCATAACAAGTGCCAAACTTTGCTGCTCTGAGGAGGGCAGCCCTGCCCTGGTTCTCCACTGTTGGACATCCCTCTGGCTGTCCTGGATGGCTCGAGCCCCTGCCAGGGGGCTCAGAGACCTTGGCACAGAGCCCAAGACACCTGTGCCTTTGATTTTGACCCATGGAAAAACTTACCAAACTTATATAAGGATCTGCAAGCCACAAAAGTTTAAGTAGAATGATAGTTTGTCACAGGGTGAAAAGTAGAATTTTGGGGTTTTTAGAATGGTGTCCCAATATGGAGGAATTTGGGCGTGCCTTGTCCTTCTTTCTTCTTCCTAGCCTCCATCTTCTGGGTGATGCTGGCACTTTTGGATTGATTTAAGGTAGAAACTCACTGTCTAACATAGGTGATAGGTATTGGGAAATTACTGTAAATGAAGTACACGTAGTTTTTAGCGTAAAAAGACAACACCGCCCTGAAGGCGGTCAGTGTGCCACTGCCTGACCTGCTGGATGGACCTCAGCAGGTCAGGGAAAGAATGTTACAGATTACAAAGAATAAACAACCTTGAAAACCAGAACAGAAGAATCCTGACTCCTTCTTTGGTTGCTGGGCTGGGAAAGGAGACTCTCTTAAGACATCTTGGGGTCATCCTGACCACAGAGACTCCGAGACTCCACAGGAGGTAGTTTGCTTTATGATGTCACCCTTGAGCCAAGAATGACACAAGAACAGGCAAGAGACCCAATTGCAAGAGGAGAAAAGGAGGCCTTATTAGAAAGGATTCTTCAGTTCTGAAGAATACATTCCACTGATACAATACATTCCACTTGATTGGCTAGTTAATAAAAAAACACCTTTCTCACACACCGTCCTTGTGAAGAACAGGGAAACAAAGTGGAAAAACACCACCTGCAGATTGTTTGTACTAACAAGTTATCACATTCTTACAACTCCCTAAAAATTCTCACAAGCCACTGGGAGAAACGATTGCCATTTCTCTCTCCCTGACCAGCTGGCATCCACATGATGAAAACCTTTCTTTGTTATTTTTTCCCTTACAGGAAGTTAAGCAAGAAGAGGAAGAGAAGCTCATTCTGGACAGTAACCCACTGGAGTGGACTGTGACTGATGTCGTGAGGTTTATTAAACTCACCGACTGTGCACCCCTTGCCAAAATATTTCAGGAGCAGGTAGAAGTCCTTTTGTCATTTGTCCCTTTGTGTCTGTGGTGCCTGTTCATGTTACAGGACATCCCACCTTGCTGGCTGGGCCTGGGGCTTTGGTACAGAGACTATGACCGGACTTCAGGTCCATCAGGCCAAGTTATAACACCAATTTTGGCAAGGCATGAAAACCCCTGGAAACTTGAGTCAGAGCCTTGCCAGATCCTCAGAGAGTCCAGAAACTCAACAGCCTTGTGAAAAACCCTTGTGGAAAGCAGGAGCTTTAGTCCTTTCATGCCAAGGTCCACAGTGCCATACTGATGTCCCATAGGTAGGAACCTCAGTGTAAATACCATGGTTAAATATCATGGTTACCTGGTACACTCTAGGCTTTCTCCAGGCCACATGGGTTCCACCCTGTTCTAAAATACTGGCCTGAGAAGCAGAAAAGTGCTGCTTGAAGCCCAAACTGGCCGTCTAAATTTTGCCATTAACACCTAGATGTCCAAAGTGTGTAGACACCTAATTCCTCACTACGTTCCTCTGAAGATCTGCCAGTCAGGCCTTGGATGACCTAAATTTAGGAGATGCCAGTCTTCTCCCCATTAAGCAGATAGGTTTGCAGGAGCAGAAGCCAGTGCACTTCATCTCAAGCCAGTGTGAGTGTGTACAATTTATGTGGAAAGAGCCATTCCTTGGCAAATGAGTCGCAGCCACTGCCGAGGGTAAAGGGCAGCACTAACGAGCCGTAGTTAGGAAGAAACAAGCATAGTTAATTAGTCAGTGGTGTGGCCAGCTGCTCATTGAACTGTCTCTGATTCTTCACCACGGATGACTCCAGCTGCTGTGGCTGGGAGAAGGTGGAGGGTGAGTCTGGAGCAAGTGAAACTCCCCAGAGCAGGATGGTGCAGTTGCTGTGTCACAGCGAGCTCCAACCATTTGTTAACCAGCCTGGAGCAACGCCAGGGCTAGGAAGCCAACCCTGTCTCTCCTTTGCCAGAGAGTTTTACAGTGGCTTGAATCAAACATAGATGATTGGAGCTTTTCCTTGTGAAGCCCTGGTGCAATGGTCTGTGCCATCAACCTTCAGTGGAGGATGGACTGAGCTGTGGACAGTCTGATCAAAGCAGCACTTCAGGTGTCTAAATCCTCCTTCTGAATCCTCCTTCAGCCTCATCAGGGCTGTCCTGTGGAGTTTATGTTGGCTGTGAGTTGCTGTGCATAGACTCTGATCCTCCCTGAAGGGTTAAAAACAGTTTTGTGGTCTGATCATCTCTGTCTGTTAAAGAATAAAGAGAACTTGAGCTCTTTTATTAAGAAGAGGATCATGAAGCCAACAGAGGTTCCCAATGAAATTGCTCATCCGGGGTACCGGTTCATGGAGTTTGGTGCATAGTTATGCTTGGGGGAAAGACATGACCTGCAGAGGTCCTTTCCAGCCTACACCATTCTGGGATTGTGGAACATTAGAGATTGCAAGGGCTTTGGGTGGTCCAGGCCCCTGTCTTGGTCATGCAGCAGTGGAACAAGGCAGGTCCTGGGTGTACCTGGGTACCGGGCATGGAGCGAGGCAGACATAAACCTGTGCTGAGCAAATCCTGGCCAGATGAGGGAGGGAAAGGGGCTGACTTGGCAGTGGAACACCATCAGTTTCTCCATTCAGCTCCCTCCTGTGTCTCCTGGTGTCTCTCTGCAGCCTGTCCCCTGTTTCAGTTCCTCAGGCATAAAATGGACTGATCAGATCTCTGTGGACACTGCAGAGGTTCTTCAGGTGATCCCTCATTTCAGCAGCTGGGAGGCTTTTCCCAAGCTGGGGGTTAAGGTGAGAACCTATGAAGAGACACTAGACAACTACTGAAAAATCGTGTTGTATCTCAGGGAAAGGAGATGGGCAGTATCAAAGTGGGAGAAAAAAGCAGAGGATAAAAGAACTTAATTTTTAGGGCAAACTGCCCTTCTTGTTGCTCCAAACTTGCTTATGCGTTCTGCCCTCCAGAGTCCTCAAACAAACCCATTTTCCCTGTTTCTTTCCCCAGGACATCGATGGCCAGGCCCTCCTGTTGCTGACTCTGCCCACGGTGCAGGAGTGCATGGAGCTGAAGCTGGGCCCAGCCATCAAACTGTGCCACCAGATCGAGAGAGTAAAAGTTGCTTTCTATGCACAATATGCCAACTGACTGCACTTCTGCATTCCTTCCTCTCCTCCTCCTTGTTCCCTCTCTTTTTTACCATTTCAGCTTGTTCAAGGGGTTTTCTTCCCCCATATCCTTTTCTTTTCTGGGAACAAGTGGAATTGGAAGCACTGGGAGCAATCCGTAGGGGGAAAAAAAACAAACACAAGAAGAAACGAGCTACAAATGGAACTAACTTTTCTGTACTTGTAAAGCACATGGCAAGACTGCTGGCATCTCCTCATGAGCCTCTCCAACCCATTGCCCAGTGGTGCAAGGCCAGCATGGATCAGGTGATTTGTCACCAAACCAAACCTACCAGTGGCAGACACATTCCCAAGGAGAAGGGTCAGACATTTCCAGGTGGTCATGGTTTGTCTAGGACAATTTCTGGACATGAACATTTCTTTCAGACAGCTCTGGCACTCTTCTTTCATATTGAAATGTAAGTCATTATTTGTAGGATTACCTGGGGTTTAACTGCAAGTTTGATCTTGGTGATCTTGCAGTGATTTTTTTTTTCCTTCCACCTCTCTGGTTTTACAAAAGGAAAAAGTGTTACACCAGGCATATAATGGTTATTCCTGACTGAATTTTGAAAGGGGACTCAACCCATGGTCTCTGTGATGCCAGACAAAATTGCAGTGGACTGACAGGGGTGACACAAGACCTGGTGGGGCAGCAGCACACCCTGAGCCACGCTGGCTCTGCACAATCAGCTGAATATGTCTGTGATGGGATCTGTACAGTGCTCCATTCTTTACAGGAACATGAAGGCTTTCATAGTCAAAATCTTAACTCCAAGTCAGTTTAAAGGCCTGTCTTTGAGCCATAAGGTGACAGCAGACTGGGATCAGGGACTCCTGCTGACCCCTGTGCTCAGAAGAGCCTACTGACCAACACCAGGCTGCAGCTGCTGCATTCTCCTTCACTGGTTTCCTTCTTAAATTCTTTGGAGAAGAGGGAGGACCTTCAGATAGAAATACATCCAGATCTTGCCCAGAGGGTGTTTTAGGCAAGAAGCATTGACTCTGCCATGCATCACTTGGGAATTCCTGGCTTACCTTTCAGCAAGTTTCCTGATTTGTCCCTGAGGAATGGGATTGGTGCAACTGCTGCAGGCTGGACCAGGTGCTGAGACTTCATCAGAAATGTTCTTACATGGGAGATGAACAGGACTGGATCTGTTCTCAGCTGTTGCTTTGTTCTGATGGTCTTCTTCACGTTTTAATTGTTTCAAGGCAGTATTAGTTGCCTCTGCATCAAATGCTGGGGTTTTGTTCTTCAGAAATCCAGAAAAAGGGTTCTGTAGTGGGGCAGATGTTAAAAAACTGGG
>NW_005054573.1:182522-197399 GCF_000277835.1 Geospiza fortis
TGTGGATCCCTCTCAGGGTCCCCTGAAAGTGTTGCTCAGTGTTTCACCTCTGAAGACTGAAGGATTGCACCCAGCCAAATGAGAGAACAGCTGAGAAAATCAGGGAGGCTGCTTCTCCCAGCCCCTCCTCACTTCAGCCCAGTCCTGGTGTTACATCTGTCAGCAGGAGACAGCTCCTGGGAGGATTCTGTCAGGAGAACTGGTGCATGAGGACGTTCCAAGGAAGTGAAGCAGAAGTGCTAAACAGCATCCCAGCACTGATCCTTTACTCATCAAACCCAGCTTCTTCTGCTGTTCTGATGTTCTTGGAGTTTCTGGCCTCTGGGATTTGTCAGAGACATTTCATGCCTTCTGGGACACACTGCAGAAATGTCATTTTTTGTCTTCATCAGCCTTGTGAGTGTAGATATTCCTATGGCAGCTAATTCCTCGTGGAGGCATGACTGGGGAGCAGACACACACAGACTGAGAGCAACCAGCTCTAGGGCTGGCCAGTCAAGGAATGGGTGAAGCATTGAGCCAAGAACCTGGGAATCTTTACTGGCTGTTCAGGGAAGTTAAATCCTATTCAAAACTCAAACTATTAAACAACAACAAAAAAGTTTTAATTTTATCTCGCGACAGCTCTTTTATTTCTGCAGATTTCTCTCTATTTGTCTTTCACTTTATTGTTCTTCAGTGTTGCCTCATTTATCACTTTCTGTCCTCTCAGAGAAGTTGATAACCTGAAATCTTTATGCTAAAATTACCTTGGGTGATAAATGCTTTACAATTTCTTTTTAGTCTGCAGGTTGGGAAGAATACAGGGTTGGGGTGCTGTTGGCTGTTGCATTGGTTGCTTTCCAGAAAAGCTGGAGCCGAACTTCTTGGGCCATTTCTTACACAAGTGGACAATGAGTGGTGTGGAGATTAACTGGACAATATGCTCAGATTGAACAGAGATCAGAAGGAACTAATTACCTTCGCCTGGAGTTCATTGCAATTCTGGAACATCAGCTTTGGAGTAATGAACTTCAGAGGAGATGATGGGAATCCAATCTTGCTGGAGTAAAATGCCACTTTACTTTGCAGTCTACAAGTGCAAACCGCTGTAAGTTTGTGGGATTTTTTGTTCCAGACCTGATTGATTCCAAGTTAAATTCAGAGCTGCTGCAGTTCCACAGATGCATTAATGACAGTGGTGAAGCCACATCTCCCCTCCCTGTTGTGAATTTGGCATCCAGGCCTGAAGTTTGTTGGGTTGTCAGCTGCTAAAGGGCACTGCTGAGAAGTGCTGAACTCATGGTTATCCCAGGCCAATGCCAAGGGCTGGGGAGCAGCCCTGCTGTTATTTCTCAGCTGTTGGATGCTGACTTTCAGCACACTGACATAGACACTTTGCTCCTACAGGAAGGCTGTGCAGGTGTTCTGGACTCTCTTTGGGCACAGGACCAAAGATGAGAATTTTTGGAACAAAAATAGGAGACTGAAGGGTGTATGGTGCCTGCTCATCTTGATCTGCACTGGCTTCTTTGGAGCTTGCTCTCAGTCAGGCTGAACAGATCCATGGGCAGGTCCCTGCTCCCTTCACAGCCCTTACCTTGGCAGAATAAACCAATTCCCACTTTTCAGACCCAAAGCACCCATCTCTGAAATTGGATAAAATCATTAACTTAAGGAATGTCCATGATTTCCTGCTTGGTTGTCCTGCCTTCCTCTTGCTGTCATGGATACTTTTTAAGAAAAGTGATCTTTGATTTCAGGGCTTTTTTTTCCTTTTTCAGCTCACAAACCCTGCCTTTTCCTACCTCTGAGAGGCACAAAGGAGGATTTCAGGGTTTCCAGCTCTTTTGTGTTATCCATATTCAATAACCCTTTATAGTTTGGCCCTTCAGGGTGCAGAAACCTCCTAAAAATGCTGTGTGCTCTCAGAAAACACCAAAATCCAGGCACACCCTGTCCTTAGTGAAGTACTCAGTAGCTGCATGTCCATGCTGAGATGGCCTGACCCACCCTAACAGATATATTTGGATGCCTGGTGGGATTTAAAAAGTTTCTCAGTGGGTCACCTAAACTCTTTTATTTTGCTCTGGGCAAACAGCTGATTTGCCTTAAACTGGAAAGTCACCATTCCTTGGCTTTAACCTTCAGCCTGTTGCAGTCCCAGTTGTGTGGTGTCCCCATCTCAGCCTTTTGAAGGCAAACCAGGCACTGTTGGGCTGCCATCATCAACATTTAGTCACCTTAAAGCCTGCCTTGGTCTTTTCAGGGCACAAAATGGAATTTGGCAGAGCTGCTGGGCCATCTCAGTGTTTCAGAAGCTCTGTACAATCAGGGCACTTCAAATACTTTCTGCTTTTCTGGTGCACTGCACGTGGAAAACTCTGAACTCAGAGTGTTCCTCTTATTTCCAAATTCAAGTGCCAAAAGAGAACAACATGCTGCAACTGAACACCATTAAAACCAGCTTTATTATGCATGGATAAATACAGTCCCAAGGGCTCCATTTTGGTGCTAAGCTATGTCACGCTGTATTTTCCATTGCTTGGGATTGCAAAGCTGATTCCTTACTCCAGGAAATATTTTCTGTAATCTGCAACATCTTGAACATTAGAATTTTTTTTTTCTTGTGACTGTACACTTTTTAACTTGGATACATTCAACAAATATTCCTTCACCCACAATACTGGGTGTTTAGGAGAAGTTTTATACAGTATATTTATGTAAAAATGCTTTCAAAATGTGGATGCATGTATATTTTCCCCCTCAATAATATTCTTTGTCACATCAGCTGACCCAGAACTAAAGGAATCTGTTACTCAGGATTTGATCCAGAAATAACTGAGGTTAGTGTTAGGGCCCTCAAGACGTGTGGGTTGTGGGACCAGTTTCTCTTACATAGAAGTCAAAAAGTCTGCACTTAATTAACAGAAAATTTAAATGCCTCCTTCTCCTAGCAGGCAGAAATGCAGCTGCAGTCTGTCAGACTTCACAAGAGAGGGCTTGTATCCTTAGGTGCTCATGAACTCCCAATAAAGGAGCAGAAGCCTTTAATGGTCTCATTTATTCTTTGGTACAATACTCCAGCAAGAAGTGTAAATGGTGTTAATGGCTGCGTATGGAATATGAGCCAGTCATCAAAGATGAGAATTTTATAGCCCAGCAGTGCTTTAAATGTCAGCTGTCCTGCAGAATAAGAGTGGTTTTGCAGTGATTTGGTGCCATACACAGGAATTCTCTTGCAGAAGACACATGAGCTGCACAAACCTGGGTCATAGCTACAAATACTCGTGGCCTTCCTCTTTTTTTAGTCTGTGGTGTTAATTTTTGCAGTGAAAAAGGTAAGTCTTGATCACTGCCAAAGATGTGGGAGAGGAGAGAGAGGGCTTCAAGAGGAGAGGGCCTGGAGTTCTGGACTTGAGTTGTCTTTGTGGAGAGGGACCTCTCAGAACAGCAGCACAGCTGAGTCTGTGAGCCTCATCCCTGAAAGCTTTTCTTTTTCACAGCAGAGATGGGTTTTGAGTCCCAGCAGGGGCCAGGTGAGAGGAGGAAAGGAAGCTGGCAATAGACTCAGAGCTACAATTCTGAAAGGTTCTAATTTTTTTTTCCCAGTGGAGACAGAGAAATCTGCCTCAGATGTCTCTATGCTCATTGGCTGGATAGGAGGGAAAATCAGTCTTTTTTTCATTGTACACAGCTCCTGCGTGTCTTCTGGAGTTTGGGAGCTGAAGACTCTCCTCTTGCACCTTCCAGACCTCCATAGGAAATACCAGGCTAAAACTTGAGCTCTCTCCCACAGGAAAAGGTGACATTGCCCTGAGTTCAGGTTGTGGATGTGCAGAACCCTCTGCTCTGTGTTGTGATGTGACAGGATGAAAATGCTCATTCCCAGGGCATCCCACCTGCTTCTTTTTGCTCCCAGCCTCACTGGAGATTATGGACATACAAATGTCTGTAATTTATACATTGTAAATGTGTGTGTGCATTCCATTTCCCAATCCCTGTTCTGCCAGACCTGGTCAGGATGTGCCAAGTTGTTCCAGCATCCTTCACCTTCAGGGACCTGCTTCCTGGAAAACCCCTGGGGAATGGTACCATGGCACTCTCACATGCACAGGCAGGGGTGCCCTGTGTGTTCCAAGGGAGGTGAAAGTCTCAAATGCAGCCCTGGAGGGGAGTTGAGTCTTTTCATGTGCCTTGTGTAGGACAAGGCAAGCACTTAAACCCTCCTGTCTCTCATGGAGCAGCAGGGATTTGCTCCACAACCAGCAGTTACCCTCCATTCGTGGTGGTGCATGTTGGAAAACTTTGAATTGTTCTGCATTCCAGTTTGTACTGAAGGTTTTTGACTCTCAAGTTTGTGTACATAATCCCTTTGGTGTGTTGATACATATGTGTGTATATATATATGTATATATATGTGCGTGTATATGTATGTGTATATATATATACATATAAATCAATCAATGCTGGTGTTTTTACTTTTTCAAGTTCCCAGGGCGAAGGGCATGTTGTCAGTTTGCTGTAAGATTCTATTCTGTATATATGTTTCCATGTAAATAAGTGAAAATCTATATTCAGAGTTATATTTTAATTTTTATTCGAAATTAAATCCCTTTTTACTTGAAACAGTTGTAAGCCACGTTGTTAATAAAGTAACAATAAGTCATACATCTCTCCAGGCTAGTTTTTTTTTTGTTTGTTTGTTTGACAGGGCTGTGTTTTGATGTATTTGTGTGTCCAGGCTGCCTGGATCAGTTTTGCCTTCACTGAGCCCCCAAATTTCCAGAGGTACAACACAACCTCCCTGGCTCAGCCCTCTGTAGGCACCAAGCTGAATAGTTTGGGTTTATGCATCTTGAAGTTCTTCCCAGCATCAGGACATGACACAAGAAAGGTGGTGGGTGGTGAGGAGACACAGCAGCATCCAAGGACGTTTTAAGGAAGTGATGGGAGCAGGGTGAAAGACAGGAATGGAAATAACTCAGTGAGCAACAGGCAAAGGAGGGTGTAGGAGAGGAGCTGATGGTGGCAGGACGAGAGTTACAGCAGCACATGGAGTAGGAAGACAGAGAATAAAACTTCCCCAGGTTCACAGCAGCCATTGAAGATGGAAGAAGCCATTCTGCAGTGGGGAAAAGATAACTGTTTGTGAATTCCAAAGGGTGGGCCTCAGGCTTTAGACATGCTTTGCCAGACAAAACCTGGTGTGTGTTACATGCCTCGTGTTTTCCCTGCACTTACAGGCTGGGCTGAGCTTAAATTCCAGCTTTGCCAGTCCTGTCACCTTTCAGACCTCTCAATGGCACCCTGGCTCCTGCTCTAAAGATCTGTTTGCTGGGCTGGCTTGGCTACCAAGCATTTGCCACTGGTGTCCTCCCCTGTCCCCTGTGCCTCAGTGAAAGCAGAGTGGTTGATTGATGTGTACATGGGAGAAAGTGAGCACAGAGTCCACAGAATTGGCTAACAAGAGTTTGGATGACTCTTTTTGGTTTTGCTCCATTGTTGAGTTTGTGAGGTCCCCAGGATGAAGGAGGAATTGAGAATCTGACTCCACGTTCTCAGAAGGCTGATTTACTATTATATTATATTATATTATATTATATTATATTATATTATATTATATTCAAGTCCAACACAGCTAATGGTGATTGGTCATTAAGTAAAAACAATTCACAGGAAACCAATCAAACTTTCACCTGTTGTTAAACAATCTCCAGACCACATTCCAAAGCAGCAAACACAGGAGAAGCAATCAGATAATTATTGTTTTCATTTTTCTCTGAGGCTTCCCAGGAGAAGAAATCATGGTGAAGGGATTTTTGAGAAAATATGACAGTGACACTCCATCAATCTTATTTAAATGCCTCCTGTGGATACAGCAAAACCCAAATTTCTCCCTCTGTGTTCCATCATTTCTCCAATTTCATCAAGACTGGCTATTGTCTATCAGGCAAAGATACAACCATGGGCAAGCAGATGGGGGTAGAGCGACTTAAAAAAGAATCAAGCCATTGAAAAATTGTTATTTTACAATGCCAACAAGTCTTGGGATGATAATCCTGTGGTCTGACTCCTTATGACGCTGTCCTGAAGCCCAGGCTTTGGGAGGGAAAGAAGTGCAGGTGGTCAGTGAAGTGACCTGTCCAGACAACTTAGGAATGAAGCATCAGAGCAGTGGGTACTGCTGGCTGCTGACCAATGGCCTGCTGGACCCCAGAAGAGCTCACTGAAAAGTGAAACAGGGAATGGGAAGGATTTATCAAAGGAAATAATTTTGAGGTGAATCTGATGATGACAAAACCAAAAGAGCGAAAACTTGAATGGTTCATGATATTCATCAGGATCCAGAGGTGAAAATAAATCCAGGTATCTCCCCATAGCTCATTACATAGTCACTTAAAGGCAATGCAAAGGTCAGACACTACTTTTTAAATTTCTGCTCCAGCTCAGGCAAGACTCAGAGCTCTGCAAAGAGCCAATTTTTGAAGACTATTAAGTGATTTTAGTCAAACGCTGGCAAAATACTCTGAGTTCCTCGAAATAAATGATCAACACATGAAATATCGTTGCCATATATCATTTCCTGAGGGGAAAAATACCTCCCAACCAGTCTTACTTCTGGTATCACAGACCAAGAGTTTGAAGACACTTCCATTTTTAGTGTTTTTCATCTGCAATTAATTTGTGAAAGATTTCTAGATACTTGATTTGATTTGTTGACCCAATCAAGCAGTCACATAAGTGGAAGTATGAACATCAACATGTGGTCAACCATCCCTACGACAAAAACACCTACAAAACGAAAGTTATATTTTCAGGTCTCTGAGGAAACACCATTTTCTTTCCTGCATACAGAATGAACAAAAGCAGGTAGTTATATTTCACTCCCAAGCTTTCTAGACAGACTTTCAAGGCAAATAATTACTGTTTTTAATAACCATGTTGTTGCTCTTACTGCTGCTGTTGATAGCAGTTTTATTGCTTTTTTAATTTCAAGATTCATGCCTTTCTGTGAAATTTAATGATTCTCCAAGTCCCTCTACTGCTACAATATTTGCTTAAGACTGATACACCTCTTGCTGTAGTGTCTCTACTCAATTACAGCAAGTTGATTTTATAACTGCATCTCAGCTGAAGTTGTAATTATGCTGTCTTCTCTAATATGTCATAAAATCTTAAAACCAGAGGAAAAAAAATAGCGCTGCAGGACACCTTGAGGTGTCAGGTTGACTGTTTCCCTCCACCAATTAGACAAATCTTGTTCCTATTTGGCATTTGTTTAACCTGACCTTCAGATGGGTGTCAAAGTAAGACCTCCAGCAACAAGCCTTTCCCCAGCACTTCCACAGCATGTAAAACAAAAAAAAAGTGATGGCATTTGGATGATGAGATGTGATATTCCCAGGCAAAACCACAGAGCTGATGTTGCCATGGAGTGGTCATTTCATTTTGAAAAGCTCAGTCTGACTGGTGATTAATGCAGCAATTAATAAAAGTAAAAGCAGAAGATTTGTGGTTAAGATGGAGAAGGAAGGAGGGGAAAGGGAAAGGGAAAGGGAAAAGGGGGAAAGGAGAAAAAGGGGGAAAGGAGAAAAAGGGGAAAGGGGAAAAAGGAGAAAGGGGAAAAAGGGGAAAGGGGGAAAAGGGGAAAGGGGAGGAAAGGAAAGGAGAGGAAAGGGAGAGGCAAGGAAAGGGGAGGGAAGGGGAGGGAAGGGAAGGGAAGGGAAGGGAAGGGAAGGGAAAAGGGAAAAGGGAAAAGGGAAAAGGGAAAAGGGAAAAGGGAAAAGGATTCCCTGCCAAGGTGATCAGCAGCCTCCCATGATGACAGCCAGCAAAAGGACCCATTTAGGGGAAGAAAATGTTGTTATCACTTTTGTGGACTTGTCTCTGAGACCTGGAGACCTTGCAGAACTCCGGGGCTGTGTTCCCACTGGTTTAAGGTGAGATCACACCTGTCTCTAGGGAGGAGTGTGCTGGGGGAGATCACCACATTTAAATGCAAACATTCCTCTGAAATTCACTGTGGTTCATAGCTGGAAGGACCTTGAACATCCAAACTGTGAAACTTCAGGTTTCCACAGGAAAACTGCAAGTTCTGCTGAGTATGATTGACCTTAATTGCATTTTACCAGTGCAGTTTTCTGTTCAGAGCCTCCAGAGCAGGACTTTCCCTGGCCAAGCACAGTGGGTCCCCAACCCCAGCCACCAGTGCTAGGCTTTGACCCCTTGTTTTTGTGCTCTGTCATAAGGACAATGGAGAGAAGCACAAAAGGAGAGAAGAACAGGAACCTGGACCATCTGAGGACTTCTCTGCCTCCAAGGATCTACTTAAGCCTGGAATAAAGCCCTGAAATATCATCTCATTGAGGGGAAAAAACCCCTCATTTTGTTCTGTGCTTGCTCAGTTTCTACAACTGCTGGTGCCTTGGGGCTTGGCTTCATTTTTAACCTCTATTATTACAAGTGATGAATACATTGAAGAGAATATCTCCAGCCAAGAACTTGGAATAAATTCATACATCCTTTTTCAGTGAGCAAGTCCTGCTGTCTTCTCTTGTCACAGGAACCACTGAGGCAGGCCAGGATGACCCTGCACATCATTCTGTGTTGCAGTGAAAAATTGGGAATCTCTTTCCTCCTCCTCCCCGATCCAGGGTCTCTAGTACACTTAAAAAGTCAATGTATAACATTCCCTCTCCTTGAATTTCTTGAGAACACAGTATCCCTAAGAGGGTAGCTTGGTGGTGCCTTGCTCATGGCATTTCTCAATGAAATCTGAATTTTTATGGGAGTATACTGCATCTGTGTGTGGGAGGGCAGGGTGGAAAAGAACCAGTCCAAGCCCAAATATTTGTTAAGAACGAGGTGGAGGAGGAAAAGATTGTGGAGAAGGAAAAGAAAACCAGTCAAAGAAGGTTCTCTCTCTTTTCTCTCTCTTATTTCTCCTCTTTCCTTGAAGTTCCATTGGAGGTTAATGCTGGGGGCCTTTTTCTTTTTTTCTTTTTTTTCTTTCCTTCCAATTTACTTCCTTTAATAAGAAGCAGCTTTTCTGTTTTCATTTGAAGTTGTTAAACTGTGGCATCAATGTGCCTGGATGTGTCTCTGTGTGTGAGAGTCCCCAGCCCATTGTGAAACACAAACCAGAATATCAAGCCTTTGCATTGCCTTAGATCGTGGTTTTTATCTGATATTGAATTAAGTAAAGGGCTTAATGTTCAAAGTGGTGTTTGGGGAGTTACTTGCACAAATTCTGTTATTGCTGTTAATGGGATTTGTGCAGATTGCTTTGAAGATGAGCTCCTTCATGTAGAATAGGAAAAGACATTCTCAATTATAACTTATTTCAGACAAATCTATCTTTAATTTTTTTACTGATAGGGCATTGGAGACATGAAGCAAGAAAGCATTAGATGAATTTTTTATTAGTATTATTGACAGGCATGTGAGGACAGGTTTGGTTCAGATAATTGAGTGGATATTTGGGTAATTTTTAGAAGTGGACAGAAAGAGACTTTGGAATTTTGGAATAATGAGAAATGACGAATTTTGGAATAATGAGGAATGACAAATTTTGGAATAATGATAAAATTTGGTGGCACTTCAGAAAATCTACAAAGCTGGGCAATAATTTTAAGTGTTATTTAATTTTCAGGGTCCTGGGCAGAGAGTTTCTCACCTGACTCCAGCCAAGGCTGGAGATTGTGTTACCCCAGGGCATCCAAGACATGAATGGGATGGCAAAGCCAAGGAACAGTCACACCCTCTTAGAGCAGCAGAAGTGGCATTTTCAGCTCTCTCAGATAGTGGCAAACACCTATTTTGTGTCAACTCATTCATGTCCCACCTGGATTTCTGCCTCTGCAGCTTCCCTGGCTGTACCAGGTGCATTCATAGGCACTGAAATACTTCCAGACATGGAGATTTCCATTATCCTTTCTGGGAGAAGCAAGATCCAGGCTCCCTTTGTTGTTTCTGTCTCTGAAGGGATGTGGGGGTTCATAACCACCCTGGTGCAGGCAGCTCCTCTAAGATGGATGAGCAGTTTAATTCTGCTTTTCTCACTGCTGGGCTTGCAGTGAAGATTTGTGGGCTGCTTCCTCCTCAGATCCTTGCAGCCCCCATCTTTTATCCTCTGATCTGGATAACAAATCTGACAGAAGTTGTATAAATTACAGACTTTGGAATATTAATGGGCTGTTTCTAAATGATTAATTACAGGGGATCTCTTGCATTCACAGATCAGTATTAGTGAGTCACCCAGTATTATCCCACAATATCTCCTCCTCAGTCAGCCTGTCCTGGATGGAAACACATTGGGAGTTTCTGGGCAGAGAGGTGTGAAGAACTTATAGGAAGAGGAGGATATGGATGAATTTCTGTGCTTTTTCTGCTTGTCATAACTGCCTAAATGTAGGTTTGTGGCTCAAAGTAAACAAAGAGGAATTTAAGGCTCTTAACCCACAAGCCGAGGTTACTCTGTGGCTTTAGAGGGAGCAATTCCTGCTTCACTGAGTAGTCTCATCCCGTCCCTGTGTTCCTCCTCCTTTCTCCCTCATGCTCACATCTATCTATCTATCTATCTATCTATCTATCTATCTATCTATCCCTGTTGTGTTTTTTTTCCCCCTGGTTAATAACAAATCCACCAAATTACTTCAATGGTGAAGGACAGAAAAATCCTCTCTGAAGTTTGATTGTTGCACAAAGCTGTTCTATTAAATATCCAGATTTGATGATGCTCTGGTAGTTCCTGATCTTGCTGAATTCTTTACTGCAAAATATTTTTGCAGTTGGGAAATTCATCTGGTTAAAGATTAACCCCCATGGAAAAGCTCTCAGCTGGCTCATTTTCCCAATCTATCTACCTGCATGTCCAAGCTTTTCAACCAGTGTTTTGGTGTGGGGAGGAAGGAGCTCTTGGGATGGAAAAAGTTTCCTTCTATTTCAGTTTCACATGGATTCTTTTTCAGTTTCATCATCTTTTCCAGTTGCACATGGATTTACACTGGAATCAGGAACAGGAGTTGCCACAGTCCTAAGGACAAGGGCAGACACTTCACGCCGCATGCAGAGCAGGAGAATTGTGTCTTACACAATTCAGTTTTCCACAATTCAGTTATCCACTCTTTTCACTTAGATAGAAACTTGGATCACTATATTTTTGCTCCATTAAAAAAAAATCTTTATGATTTTGAAATAAGATTTCCCTCTTCCATTCCCAAAAACCTGAAAAGGGAATACTCAGCTGTATCTTCAGGCACTTCTAAAAAGCTGTCCCTAAGGGAGAACTATTTACCACAAGGCAAAGCAGGTCCTTTGCTAAATAAGATGATTCCTTGATAATGCAATTCCCAAGGTAGAGAGGGACAAGAACAAGGACAGCATAAGAGACTTTAATTGTCTCCCTTTTCCAGCAGGAAGAAAGTGGAAGGAATAATTGTTAATCGCTGTTAATTGTTAATTGCTGCCTACTCCATCTGCAAAGTTTCCATTAGGAACTAATGAAACCATGAAAGAGCTTGGATGGGTGTATTATTCTCTGGCTCTAGAACTCTTTTCCTCCATAGCAGGAACAGGCTGAGTTTTCCATGAGCTTTGTTTAGAAGGATGCTCAGAGCTTCTGACCCTGCCATGTGTTTTCAGCCATGCCAGAGGGGCACATCACTGGGAAGAGTTCAATTTCTTCCACAATATGAGTATTTTGCTAATATTTTCATAGAATCACAGAATGGTTTGGGTTGGAAGAGACCTTAAAGATCCCCTCATTCCAGCCCCCTACCATGGGCAGGGACACCTTCCCCTTCCCCAGGTTGGTCCAAGCCCTGTCCAACCTGGCCTTGAACACCTCCAGGAATGGGGCAGAACCCACCAAAAAAGGTCTTCAGGACACCCACTTCTGCTGTTCTGCCTCCCAACAGCGAGTTCTTGTGCAAATAAATTTAAGGGCAATTCATCCGGAGAAAACATTGACACTGAGACTCAAAAAGCAGCTGAAAAATCCACTTTTCATTCCCACAATCAATTATTGTGCAAAAAATGTCTGTTGACAAGCTTTGCATCTCCCCTTATCGAGCCTTTTATCTCATCCAGCCTTATTTATTTCATTCATATTTCAGTGAAATCTGGAGGGACTGGGCTGTTCATGGGACAGGAAGATGGCAAATCAGTACCAGGAGCTGCACTTGAGGAGCTGCCTCACCTCCTGCCAGCCACTGCATCTATTTCACGTATTTTTTTCCATCTCCTTGTCTGTAAAATGTGCAAAGTGTTGCTTACTGCACTTCAAGAATCTTGTGAGTTCCTTAGCTATGGATAACTAAATATTATGACATATAAAAGCACAGGGTATAGATATATCGTAGACTTCACACTTGTATTTCACACTCTCTATTAATGTGGCACTCCACAGTGACATGATATTTACCAAAAACTTCCTGGAAGCAGATTCAAAATTTTAATTTTTTTTTTTCAGGGCTAAAAACTGTTAAGCTCAGTGTTTATTTGCAATGGCAAGGCAAGGTGCTCAATGAATGGTAATGAAAGGTTTCTAGTCCTAAAAATAGCCTTTCCTAGGCTGAGGAATGAAAAAGAAAGAAAATACCCTGTGAGATTTTTCTGGCATTAAGGCAGTCAAATTGTCTTTTTAAATAGTGTGAAAATTGACAGATTATAAAAAATAGAGAGAACAATCACTGGAGAGTGTACGATAATCTGGCAATATGGAAATTACAAATTTTAATATTTCCCCAGAGCCAATGAAATATGCAAAGGAACAACTGCATAATGCAGCAGGCTCTGTGTAACCCCGAGGTAGTTTGACTTAGCAAAATATTCTATCCCAGTTGGTTTTTTTTTCCCTTGGTTAATAACAAATCCGCCAAATTACTTCAATGGTGAAGGACAGGAAAATCCTCTCTGAAGTTCAATTGTTGCACAAAGCTGCTCCGTTAAATATCCAGATTTAATGATGCTCTGGTAGTTCCTGATCTTGCTGAATTCTTTACTGCAACACGAGAAGTCAGTTGTTCTAAATTGGTGCAGCTGCCATCAGCACTCAGGTGCCATAATGGATTTTCTTGGTGATCCATCAAACCCAGGTTTTCCTCCAGCAGAAACCAGCAAGCCATCCTGAACTGTGGGGAGGTTTGCTCTCCAGATTGTAGCTGATTTCCTTTTTAAATCACAATATTTTCTTGAAAACTTGGAAGAAATCTGAATGGATGTCACATCCAGGATTCCTGTCTCTTCGGTAATGAAACTGCCGAGTAATTCCTTCTTTAAAGATCAATTTCCTTCTTTGAAGAGAACAAGATATTTTAGCAAACATCAGTCACCAAATGACAAGGTGTTTGTTCCTGCAGACAAACAGCAGCATCAAACTCATCAAGCAGAACATGTGTTTTGCTTGAGAGTTTCTTTTTGCAGGAGCTTTTGTTTGGTTTCATTGCCCAAGCTGCATTTGGAATAATGGATTGCAGCTATTTTCACATACAGCAGAAAATTCAGCCTGAGCTTGTTCAGGCTCCTGAATCAGAAGAGCTCTTCAACCTGTGCTTAATTTAAGCATATACTTGAGGGTCTGAAGGGCTGAACAACACACTTGTGCCCTTCTAATTAGAGATTACTCAAATCATGACTCAACTAATCTTCTCCTAAAGCAGAGCCAGAGATTACTCAAATCATGACTCAACTAATCTTCCCTCAAAGCAGAGCCAGAAGCAGCTCCAATGGATGAAAAACCTACTTCTCACAAAAAATGTAGGGATATGTCTATAGTTAGTTACACAGGTATGTTCTGGGCTGAACTAAGCAGGGGGATACTGGCAGGACTGTCCAGAGAGTCCTGAATGTAGGAACTGGATAAAACATGGAAATCAGACTCTTCTATTCAATCCCTCTCCAGTTTTCATGAGAGGCTCTGTGAAGTGATGCTTGGTTTGGCTGGGGAGATGATGTTGACAGTTCATGGTTGACCCACCTTAGTTCCAGACTTATTGAACTTAGGGCAGCATGCAGTGAACTTCGCATTGTGCTAGACTTGAACAAGTAGTTTTCTTTGAAAGCAGGGTTCTGCACTGGTCAGATTTTGTCATTCAATGTTTTCACTGAAAAATTTCCTGTTTCCAGTAATTCTGACTGTAATTCTGATTGTAATTGTTGGACTTGCAGGTGCTTCAGACAGGAAATCCTCCTCACACATCTTCCCTTTTAACAACTGAACCAACCTGCCTTGCAGTGCCTGGGCTTAGAAGATTTCAATAATGGTTTTGATGCAAGTTTATAATCTCCCTTCTCTCTCTTTACAAACTACAGGGGTTTTTTTGTTAAATGTGATACTTGTCTCTGGATCAACAAGCCAGAACAAATATAATCCTCCAGTAGCAAGAGGAGCAGCCCTTTTTCAGGGGGAGCAATCAATCCCCTCCAGCGACATGTGCCTAATGGATCTGTCTCTTTCATTAGCTCTGGGCTCCTAATAACCACTGTCTTTGCCAAATGAGGGATGTGTTATGTCAGCCTCCTCTGCCTCTTCTCCTCCCTTCCCTGCCTTGTCAGCAGCATGCTAATTTATGTAATCAATTCATAGGACTGCTTAATGAATAGCTTTGAAGTCGTTAGATTCATCTGCTGGTAAAGGGGCTGATTGGTCAGCCTCTGAATCATTTCCATTTTCTGAGGCTTGAAAGTGTCAGCCAACATAATTGCTTTAGAAACACCCTTGGGAGACACTTGGGAAGTAGCTGTACAATCCCTCTTTATATTTAAGTGGAAGACAAAGTGGAACAATAATAATACTTAGCATTTTTACCACACTTCATATCATTAAAACGCTTCCCCAAACATTAACTAATCCTTGCAGTATGTCCAAAAGGTGAATCATTGCTTCACTTTCCC
>NW_005054573.1:197409-233106 GCF_000277835.1 Geospiza fortis
CGGCAGAAAAGACAGTAGATCTCAAGCCTCTTGGATGCTGCAGTTGATGTGTACTTTTGTGCTCAGTGACTTGTAAACCCAGATTCACAATGTCCCTTCAGCACCCAGCTCCTATGGGAATCCCCGGGGAATGTGAGCTCTAGGATTTTAAACCACACAAGGCAGGAAAAGGGATGTGGTGGGATGTGGGGGTGTCTGTGCAGGGCCAGGAGTTGGACTTGATGATCCTTGTGCGTCCCTTCCAACTCAGGATATTCTGTGATCTGTCTGAAATACTGGGAACACTTCCAAAGATGTTATCCTGCTCCTCTCAGGTCTGTGATGGAGGCACAGGCAGCGACTCACAACTCACAATTACTGTGTTTTGGGGCAGCAAGGTTTTCTCAGAGTCTCTGTGGTCAGGATGACCCCGAGATGTGTCAGAGAGTCTCTTTTCCCAGCCCAGCAGCTGAAGAAGGAGTCAGGATTCTTCTGTTCTGGTTTTCAAGGTTGTTTATTTGCTGTTATCTGTACCATTCTCTTCCTGACCTGCTGAGATCTGTCCAGCAGGTTGGCTTGAGGCACACTGACCACCTTGGGGTGGTGTTGGCTTTTTATACTAAAAAGTACGTGTACTTTATTCACAATTATTTTCCAATACCTATCACCTATGTTAGCCAGTGAGTTTCTACCTTAAACCAATCCAAAAGTGCCAACATCATCCAGAAGGTGGAGGCCAAGAAGAAGAAAGAAGGACAAGGCACACCTAAATCCCTCCATCTTGGCTTCTGAACCCTCATTCTGAAAACTCAAAATTCTGCTTTGCTATCTTGTAACAAACTAACTATCATTCTACTTAAACTTTAGTGGCTTGTGAATCCTCACATAAGGTTGGTAATTGTTTTTTCCAAGGACTAAAATTGAAGGCACAGGTGTTTTTGACTCTGGGCCAAGGTCTCTGAGCCCCTTGACAGGGTCTCAAGTCCTCCAGGGCAGCCAGAGGAATTTCCTAGATTCTGACAGGTTTTTAATCTGGATTGACAGCTCAGTGCATGCCAGCCAAGAACTCTTCTGTCTTCACACCCAAGTCCTGACCTCCTGATGGAGAAAGCTTGTTGAATTCCCACCCCAAAGGGGATGTGCTCAGTGGATGTGATGTGTGGATGGAATTTGCTGCCTGGGTCAGACACTCAGGTGTGTCTCAGCCAGCCCCACCTGCACGGCGGCAGGCTGGGACAACAACAAAACCACACTGATTGAGCACAGAAATGGAAAGCAGAAGGTGAGATTTCCTTCCAGCTCAACTGCCTGCTACCAACAGAGAGGAGTTCTCCTCTAAGGACTTGAAAACTTTCAAGCAGAGTGTTTTGCAATGTTTATTCAGTGAGTTGTGATGCAGGGTGCCCTCTGGCCACACCAGCTCAGTAATGACTCTGGCATTTCTGACAGAGACTAATAGTAGAAATTGTTATCAACGTTTTTAGCAAAATACTGCAAGCTAGAAATTGGATTTCCCCCCCCTTCTGCATCCTCCTTCACTCGTTAATGAGCCACTTCTTCAAGGTGCCAATGGTAAAGCTGTAAAGTGAGATGGGCAATTAATTTTCTGAGCTTGAGACCCTTAGACACAGGAGCACACAGTTATTTATTTTAATGCATCATTCACATAAAATTACATCATGCTTTACAGGTGTAGCAGGAAGACAAGTTTCCTTATCCCTGGGACTTAAAGGAGATATTGATGAGATGCCAGAGCAAAATGAACATGAGATGAAGCAATCTCTCACTGCAGGTGTAGGTGAGGCTGGTGAGAGCAGTTCTTGCTATGTATTACTACTGGGAATTCAGGGATGGACAGGACATTTCTTTCTTGATGGGGATATTTGGACTTTTTAAAAACTTACTGGAGACATGTAACATTTCCAACAGAATGATTTGTCCTGCACTAGTTCAGAAGTTTAAAATCAGTCAGATCAATAATGCTCTGTTTACAATTCCCTATTTCCCATGGTAGCCAACAGTATATCTGTAACAGCTTCCAGTGTAGGTGTTTCCACCTACATCACGGACATTTCTGGACTGGTGTTACCTGTGCAGTAAAATTGCTTTCCTTCATATTCTCCTCCCTTTCCAGAGCACCCTAAATTTTTGAGGTTGTTTTTCAGGCTGTAGAAATATGTTATCTCATATTGGATGGATGAGCTTTGCTCTTTGTGGAAACTCAGGCCTGCATCATCAGCAAGAGGCTATTTTATAAGCATATTGATATTTTTATTAAGGTAAGAATATATTAATATTTATGGGTATATGAACATCTCTATTAATATTTTAAGGAAAATACAGAAAACGGAATATTCAAATGTGCAAGCATGTGCCAATCACTACCAGTGCTGCCCCAAAAATGAATCTCTCCTTTTTATCCTCCTTGAGCCCCATGGGGGTCATATCAGGCATCCCAGGAGGGCACAACCAAATCCTAGAGGTCTGTGAGAGCAACAGCCTTGTGCCTGGACTGAGCTGTGGAGCACAGCTAAGAGAAACAGGCACTGAAGGGGTTGGGAGAGGTTATTCAAAAGGCCTGATCGAGGAAGAGCCTACCCTAATTTTACAAAGCATCTGGGAGGATAGACATTGATGTTTAAAGGGAAATTCCCTTATAAGCCTTTAGGAAAGGTGTGGTATTTTCAGGGTGCCCCATCATGGGGAGGAAAGATGAATCTGACTCCATGTTCTTAGAAGGCTTATATTATATTATATTATATTATATTATATTATATTATATTATATTATATTATATTATATTATATTATATTATATTATATTATACTAAAACTATACTAATGAATAGAGAAAGGATATTTACAGAAGGCTTAACAAGCCTGAAACTCTTGACTCTCTCCTCAGAGTCTGACACAGCCTGACCATGATTGGTCATTAAGTTAAAACAATTCACATGAAACCAATCAAACAATCACCTGTTGGATAAACAATATCCAAACACATTCCAAAGCAGCACAACACAGGAGAAGCAAATGAGATAATATTGTTTTCCTTTTTCTCTGAGGCTTCTCAGCTTCCCAGGAGACGAATCCTGGGCAAAGAGGCTTTTTCAGAAAATATGATGGTGACAGAAAGGGTCACTCAAATCTTCTGGATTCTGCACATTGACAGGTGACATCAGAGAAGGACTGTGACAAGACCTTGATTCTATCCTCCAGGGAGTCAGGGATGAAGGAAATATGTTCCAGAGTGGGGACAACTCAGACATGGGCTTTTTTGCAGGCAGGAGCAGTGATCCTTGGCGGCTTTTTCTTCCTTGTACTTTTTCTTTTTTCTGTTAGTGTTTTCCTTCCATTTACTGTGAAGGCACTGTGCTGCTCACCCCACTTTCCCTTCGAGGGGAATAGAGACAAAAAAAGAGAGCTGTGACCTGCCCTGTGATTACAGAGGGGTAAGGTCTGGTTTTCCAGGGAAAGGTTTCAATACCAGCCCATCCCAGGTGGGGAATGCAGCCCCAGGGTATGTGTAACCCCACATGTCAGAAGCCAGGACATCCCTCTGGCTGTCCTGGATGGCTCAAGCCCCTGACTGGGGGCTCAGAGACCTTGGCACAGAGCTCAGGACCCCCCTGTGCCTTTGATTTTTACCCATGGAGCAAATTACCGACCTTATATGAAGAACTACAAGTCAAGAGAGTTTAAGTAGAATAATAGTTTGTCACAGGGTGAAAAGTAAATGTTTGGGGTTTTTAGAATGGGGGTTCAGGAGGCAAGATGGAAGAATTTGGACGTGTCTTGTCCTTCTTTCTCCTTCTTCCTAGCCTCCATCTTCTGGGTGATGTTGGCACTTTTAGGTTGGTTTAAGGTAGGAACTCACTGTCTAACATAGGTGATAGGTATTGGAAAGTTGTGGTAAATGAAGTACACGTAGTTTTTAGTATAAAAGACAACCTCTGAGGTGGTCAGAGTGCCTTGGACTGACCTGCTGATCAGAAAAAGAGTGTTATAGATGAGAAATAATAAACTTTGAGAACTACAGCTGAAGAACTCTGACTCCTTCTTTGACTGCCGGGCTGGGAAAAGAGACTTTTTACACACCTCGGGGTCACCCTGACCAGCAGAGATTCTGAGACCCACAGAGGTACCTGTGCCAGCCAGACCCACAGAGCCACCACGAGAGGTGGCACAGGGAAAGGCAGGGACACAGTGGGGAGTTGGTCCCTGAGAGGGAGCACAAGGTGAAGCCAAGATGGACAAGGACACAGGGGACAGAAGGCAAGGACAGTCAGTGTGGGTTCTGGCCAGCACTTTGTTGCTGCTACTTCCAGGAAAGTCAAATATCACTAATTTTGTCATGGTCTCCAGCCCATGCCACCACAGGAACCCAACAGGTAACACCTTGCCATCCCTTCTGCATTGTTCACCCAGCCTCAGGTTTAATCTTCAGAGAAGTTTAAACAAGAAAACCACCCCCAGCAACTGAAAGGCTTTGCCTTCACCATGGAAGCAGTTTTAATCTCTTGATGGAATTCCAAAGCCATCCCTTCACCTGTGGTATCTCACATAATTACTGACAGCACTGAGAGGAAAAACCTTGTCCTCGCTGCTCAAGAATGTCCAAGGGACCCTAATGCACTGTTATGATTTTGCAAAGACTCCTTTCATACATGATTTATATGATTTGATTTGATTTATAGAGCAAAGCAGTTGTCACCTCTTCTTCCCATGCAGGCATCAGGTCTGAGCAGAGACAAGAGGTGAGTGCTGCTTGGTGACAGATTATTGCCAAGGTTGAGATATGGGGCCTTTTTGTTTTATTCTACATCTAAATTAGTTACTGCAAAGAGATTTCCCTGGTGGGAAATGCGTTTCAATATTTATTTCCTACCTGACACTTTATTATTCTTTTATTGAGTGGAATGTGTTCTTGCTCTCTCAGAACAGGTTTTCATGCAGAACTTGCTATGACACTGGTTTATAAACTCACACCATGTGCCTGATCCTGTTGGCTGTGCAAAATGAAAAACTGTCTGGGGGCTGACCCCTTGTCCACCCTCAGAATTAAAGATAGTGCAAACATCCAGTTCAACTTGACTCAAGATGGAAATAATAAACTTTTTTCCATAATAATTAAAAAAAAAAAGAGGATTGGGGGCACCTAACACAGCATTCCTATGAATTAGCAGAAGGGTTTCATTCAAAGTGCTTAATTTATATTTTGATAATTCGTGACAACGGGAGAGTAGACTAAGGTGATTTTTATCCACTGGGGAAGGGAACAGCTCAGGTTTTGGAGACTCCAGAGTCTCAGGTGTTGTTTACTGCCTCTCTCTGCCTGGGAGCATGTAAATCATAGAATCATTAGGTTTGGAAAACACCTCTGAGGACATTGAGTCCAACCATTAACCCAGCACCATAAATGATTGGTGGTGTTCTGCATCTGCATTGTGGGGCTGGACTAGCTGGCCTTTAAAGGTCCCTTCCAACCCAAACAATTCTATAATTTTGTTTTCTAATTCTTTCTGCTTTGTAGAATATGTTCAAACATGCACTGAAGAGGGGCTGGAGATGTAGCCTAGAGGGCAGGGACTCCTGAGCACAAGGGACACTCCCTTTTCCAGTAGTTATCTCTCACAGTTTTCCTACAGTCAGGTAGAGGCATATAAATATTGCACAAAAAAGCATCACACCTGCTTTTCATGGTGGCCTAGGGCTCCAGAAAAACAAAATCTCCAATTTAGCAACGTACATGATTTTTATTTTTGCTTCCCTTAAACAGATTTCAAGATGCATTGTATGGCTCCAAGAAGAGAGAGCAAAACTCCTCCTTGTGTTGCACCTCAGACTTTCCATTAAAAAGGATGAATGTTATTACAAATTCCTGCAGGTCAAGGAAATTGAATCCTGGTCTTCCACCTCACAGCTGGATTATAAAAAAACCTGCCTTTAGTGATTTAAATATCTAAAGCAATATAAATATCACATACCAAGCCTAAAACACTGTACCTTCTTAATGCTCTGACTTCAGCAGAATTTCAGTAATTCAGCTGCCTCTTGGGCCCCCTTTATAAAATACGTGGTAAACACATAAAAGTCACCCCTCAAATGTGATGGAGAACGATCAACCCTTATGGTGCTTTTCCTCAAAATGCATCAAAGTGGTAACCAAAACTGAGTTGCAAATAGATTTTATGTATTTATAAGGTACAGTGGAAAAGATTTAGCAAGAGAATATTTATAATAGAGCTTTTTCACAAAATAACTCTGTGCAGGACAATATAATATTACAGAGCATATCAGACCTTTACATTAAGAATGTAATCTGTTTTTATAATGGAACTATAAGAGTTTCTGCTGATGTTTTGAAGACTGAAATGTGTTTTTCTCCTCCCTGAGCTGATTATTTTTTCTCAATTTGGCATCTTATTTGTATCATTTCTTCTTATACAATTTTATTGTGACACCTGGCTGGAAAATAAAAAATGTAGCCTACAGGAAAACTTAGAATTGTGCTCCCCACAGTGCATCAGTCAGACAATAAAATAGCCATCACTAGAAAAGTGTGTTTACAAAAGCTACTCTTTGTAAATATAAAGGGGTTTTTTCTGGCTTTACATCTGAATGAATGCAGAGGGACAACATATCAGGTGGGGTAAGCTGGGTTCAGGATTGCTCTACCAATTTTTCCTTTCTACCACTTCTGAGGTCATTTAAAAATGCACCTCTCTTGGGTGAGTTTGGGGCTGGGTTTATTTGATTGGTTGCTTTCTGTCCCTGTGTGTGAGGATTTCTTCCTTTGTGCTCATCCCACCATTCCTTCTCACCCTGTGACCAACTCCCCTGACCCATCTCATGGTTTCCTCAGTGATGTGTGTCCAGATTTAAGCACAATAATGCTAATTTGGGCTTCAATACCCTCCTTTGAAAACCATGAATAATACAGCTAACAGGTCAGTGGGAGAGTTAATACTGGATTAGAAGCAGCTCCAAGATTGTTATCGCAGTGTTAATACATTTATCTACTGCAGGCTTAGGAAAAGAAGCAAAGCAGCATGATTACCTTCTTACAAATTGATTACATCCATGCAAACACAGTGGAGGAAAGCACAGGCAGATCAAAGCATGATTTTGACAGCAGACTCCTAAACAAGTTATTTTAGCAACTCCTTAGGAGGCAAAAGAAGGAGAGTCTTGGCTGGAGGCCCCATTGCATGAGCAAGGCCTTGCAGAAGGAAGGGATTGGTTTGGGAAAATGCGTAAGTAAGGGATTGGTTTGGGAAAGGTTGTTTGGAGCTGGTAAATCTGCTCTGTTCACCTGATTGTGCTGGAAAAGGATTGTACTGAAAGGATTTGACTAAAAGGGTTGTGCTGCAGGACTGCCTTGCACTGAAATAGAACATGAATGTAGGGATGAAATGGCATCTGCTCTTACAGATTATGGGAGGCATCAAATACTCCTCAGGTGTGAACTGGTTTGGATGGTGAGCTTAGGAGGGAATGAGGGGTGCACAAAACCTCCTTGCCTCCACTCAGAAAAGAGGAGAGGTGACCAGTCCAGATGAAGAAACCTCTGTTACTGTTCTCTCAGTGGAAATGAATCCAGACAGGATTTCAGGAATGGCTGGAACTGGCCATTTTTGCGGAGGAGTGGTAAGACAAAACCCCAAATCTGTGGTTTAAATGCCATGCTCTTCTGGTAAAAGTAGAATCATTGGTTTCACAGGATGGTTTGTGTTGGAAGGGACCTTAAAGATCACTCAGGGTAGGATGTAGGCAAATATATCATAACCCAACCTGTACTACCATGGCACTCAAAGATCTTCCTTTGCTTACCAAGAATCTTCATGGGCTCATGATATTTAGAGTGGCTTTAAGAGCTCCTCAGTAAAGCCACAGGTACTCTGCCAAGTGACAAGTAGGAAGGAAATAATTCCAACCTATTTCATCAGTAGGCACCTGCAGCCCATCTCAACTCATCTTGTTGAGATTATGGGAGTTTTTTTAATATCTTAACACATAGATAAGTTTATTACGACCACAGTGTTTATTATGACCACAGCTCAAATAAATTCATGTAATTAATTTTTCTGCTGGTAATTATCTGCTTATCCAACTGTGATTGTGCAGATCAGAGTAATTGCACTAATGTTATCCAAGTTATTCAAGCCTAATCAGAGTGTCTTGTGACCTAAGATAACCCACAGAATCTATTTCTTGACCTCTTTTACGCACTTCACCCTTAAACAAGCGGAGGTGATAGATCAATTCAATCAATTTGGAATGCAACAAAACTGATCTAAAAGGTCCTTCCCTACCTATCTCATGATCTTGTTGAAGATTTTAGTCAGGAACAATTGATGTCTTCAGAAGGAAACATGACAGCAGGGCCCAAGCAACACAGCATCAAGAGAGAAGAGCTGGAGACCACGTGTGGATGGGAGAATGAGGATAAACTATTCTGGATGTTTTCAACCACCCAGATTCTTCAAGTTTTCTGAGTTCTGCTTCAAAAGTCTTCGATGTTTCTGTCAGAACAGGTGCAGGAATCAGTTGTATAAAGGCCAGAATGTGCAGAGAAGACAAGCACAAAGATAACTCACCACTTTTCTTCTGTTACTTTTCTTCTTCTAGGCCTAAACCTCCAAGGCAACGAGCTGTGGTTGCATCAGCAGATGGGGACTTGAGTGTCTGTGAAGAGCCCTTTGTTTTCCAGTGGCTGCAGATGGCATGGGTTAGAATTCAGCTGATCAGATATGCAACCCCTTGTGTATTAGATTAATTCCACCTATGCAAGGTGGAGCACAGCATTTGAGCTGTCAACCCCCAGCTCCCAGTAGGGCCAATGTGTCCCAGTAGGACACAAATATTCACTTTTAGAATCCATGTGACTGATTGTAGACAATTATTTTATAATGAGATGAATGGTTTCCTGAAGGTGCAGTGCCCCACTGACTGTAAAACTGGTCTAGACAGGTAGTTTGGTTGTAGGTACTGGAAGCATCTTCATCAAGACAGGTGTGACCACTCCAGGCTGATTTCATACTCAACCTAACCTGCAATCCTTTCCAGATCAACAAACAGACAATTAATTATTTTGAAAAATGTTACAAAGGTGTGAATAAATATGAGAATATTTACAGTTGTGGTATTTTGAGAGTACACAAATACTTGTTTTTTTCACTTTAATAAGGTGATTAAACTGATGTTGACAATACTTCAACATCAAGAATTGGAATCTGTCTGCAGGATGAGATGTGGTTTAGCACAGCTTGTTGATCTGGAACAGATCAACTGTGAAACTGTAAAAATTATATATACCTGAAATTAAATATCTATCTATGTATCTCTGTATTTATAAATTGTGTAATCATGCCTTTTCTGTGGTGCAGCTGCAGCATTTAACTCAGATATTTGTACCAAAGGAAAATCTTTTCCCAGCGAGTTAAACTAACACTGTGTAATTTAATTAACCAGTGGATACAAATACAGAGCAGTGTAGTCTCAGACTGTAACATTTCTGATGGTAGCAGAAATACACTGTGGATTTTTCAGTGTCATATTTGCTGACATTTTTCTTAATAAGCTTAGTGAGTGAAGCTCACTGAAGCACATCATCTCCAGAGACCTTCTCGTTTAGTTTTACTGTGGATTTGGATTTTTCCATTTAAGGCCATTTGAAATCCCAAATGGTCTCCTTCAAAGCCACTTTCACTTAAAAGAAAGTTGCTGCAGCTTCCTGAGCTCCCTTAGAAATCAACTTATCCAAATCATGGCATTAAGTGGGGCAACAGTATTTGATTTCAAACAGTCAGGAAATTGACTGTTTCACAGCTTTGGTGGTACAAAGATGGCTGGTAATTTCTAATTTTAAAGGTCTTTTGGAGGATTCATAAAGCCCTTGAGAATACTGCAGAGGAACACGATACCGTGCTCTGCTGCTAATGAAATAAAGTGTCTGGGAGATTAAGCAGGGGGAAATCTTGCATTAGAATAGGTTGACAAGACAGATGAAACATTAAGAATTCATCCAGCTCATCAACAAAGGTCTGACTACATCTCAAACAGCAGAAATCTCTATGCAAACCTCACTTGGATGCCTTTAAACCTGAGTCTGACATGTCAGTCTCATATAATTCTCCTTTTCCCAACAAAATGGTGTAACGGCTTCATTGGACAGAAGAATGGAGAAATTGTGTTTGCAAGAAGCACACAGATGCTAAGACGCAAAATTAAACTCCAGTGCTGAGTCCCCCAAGACCTTCTTTGTCTGGGGATTGATCTCTGGGAATTACAGAATCATTAAAGTTTGAAAAGCCCTCCAAGAGCAAGTCCAGCTTTTGACCAAATACCACCAGGCCCACTAAACCACATCACAAAGTGCCACACACATTTGTTTTTTGAACATTTCCATGGATAGTGATTCCACCACTTCCCTGTGGAGCCTGTTCCAATGCTTAACCATTCCTCCAGTGAAGAAATTTTATCTAATATCCAAATTTAACCTCCCCTGGCACAACTTGAGGCCATTTCCCCTTGTTCTGTCTCTAGCTGTGAGAAGAGGTGAGAAGAGGCCAAACCCATCTTGTTACAGTCCTTTGTGAAGAGTCTTGGGACATGGCCACTGATAAAAACAGCAGAAAACCAGTGCAAGTCGAATCCTGAGATCAAGAAAACCAACTGAAGAGTGCAATAAAACATGATTACTAGAGCTGTTCATTCAGCAAATCCCACCCCACTGCTCACCAATCTCAGTCAAACCCAGAACACTTCTTCAGCTACTCCCACAGCCCAGACAGTTCTGTTGACAGGAAAAGAGGTTTTCTAGCTTTATGGGGAAGAAGAAATCAGAAGCTGAGTGTCAAACTCAGTCATCCTCCTACCTGCCAGCTTCAGTTTTACAGGGGAGACCAGGGGATGATAAATCCACCTCCTCACTCCTCGCAGGAGCAGCAAATCGGAGAAGTCATTCCAGGTCTGAAAAATGAGCCATAACTAAATGATGCCAGTATATCTATGCCTTGTGCTCTCTCTCTGCTGGCATTTTCCTCCTTACAGCTGAAAACACCACCCATCCCAGGAAAAGGAGTGACAAATCCCCACGGAATAGGAAGGCAAATGCATCCCTGCTGCCTGTAGATCACACGAGCTGAAGGTTTCACGTCTCACGATGATAACAGAGCACGTGGCCCAGGAGCTGGAGACTGCAGGACCAGCCTGCCACTGCTTCCTCCCTCCAGCATGGGTCCAGCACACAGCAGGACTTGAGGCACGTTTGTCCAGCTGATGGTTTGACTTCATCTGAAATGTTTCCCCGGGTCATTGACCTGTTAATTGCAGGCAGATAATAAATAGTCGATACGTTCCCGAGTCAGATCCTTTCCTCACAGTTACCAGGCAACCTCCTCCAACTCTCCACAGCTCTGCTGATACTTTTCCCTCCCTTCCTTTCGGAACCCAGGACATTCCTCTGGCTGCCCTGGAGGGCTTGAGACCCTGCCAGGGGGCTCAGAGACCTTGGCATGGAGTCAAAAACACCTGTGCCTTTGATTTTAGTCCATGGAAACAATTACCAACTTTGTGTGATGAGTTAAAAGCCACAAGGTTTGAATAGAATGATAGTGAATTTATCGCAGGGTGAAAAAGTAGAATTTTGGGGTTTTTAGAATGAGGGTTCAAGAGGCAAGATGGAGGAATCTGGGCGTGTCCTGTCCTTCTTCTTCTCCTTATTGTCCTCCATTCTCAGAATCTCTGCTGGTCAGAGCGACTCTGAGATATGTGCAAGCCTCTTTTCCCAGCCCAGCAGTCAAAGAAGGAGTCAGGATTCTTCTGTTCTCATTCTCAAGGTTGCTTATTATTTCTTATCTATAACATTCTTCCTCCGACCCACTGAGGTCTGTCTGGCAGGTCACCCTCCTTGGGAGGATGTTATCTTTTTATATTAAAAACCATGTGTACAATATTTACCATAACTTCCCAATACCTATCACCTGTGTTAGACAGTGAGTTTCTACCTTAAAACAATCCAAAAGTGTCTCCATCACATCGCAGAAGATGGAGGCCAAGAAGGAGAAAGGCTGGACACGCCCAGATTCCTCCATCTTGCCTCCTGACCTCCCATTCTAAAAACCTCAAAAATCTATTTTTCACCCCTTGACAAACTATTACTCTACTTAAACTCTCTTGACTTGTAATTCTTCATATAATGGTTGGTAATTGTTTTTTTCCAAGGGCTAAATCAAAGGCACAGGGGTCTTGGGCTCTGTGCCAAGGTCTCTGAGCTCCCTGGAAGGGGTTCTGGCAATCCAGGACAGCCAGAGGGATGTCCTGAATTCTGACACTCCATCTTCTGGGTGATGGTGATACTTTTGGATTGGTTTAGGGTGGAGACAGACTGTCTAACATAGGTGATGGGTATTGGAAATTTATTGTAAATAAAGTACATGTAGTTTCTATTATAAAAAGCAAACACCACCCCAAGGGCAGGGACTGTGCCACCAACCCAACCTGCTGGACAGATCTCAGCAGGTCCAAAAAAGATTGTCATAGAATAGAGAAAATAAACAACCTTGAAAACCAAGAGAAATCTTGACTTCTTTGAGCACGGGGTTGAGAAAAAAAGACTTTTTAATACTTCGGGAGCCTTTCCAGCAACGACAAACCCGACACCTTCCCACTGCAAGCTCAGGGATGGAGAGCGTGTGTTCATCACAGGGTAGGAGACAAGGCAGGGCATATTTAAGCTGGATGGCTTTTTACAAGCATGAAGCAATGCACTCCTGTAATAAACAACCATGCCAGAGCTAATACTCAATAAACAGTGTGCTTTATAAGCAATTAGGGACTCGCATTGTGGAACAGCCATTTCGGGGGAAGATACACTACCCCAGCAATGCTTAGCAAGATAAGTGACTTGTTAAAAGCACCATAATTCTCCTTTAAAAATCAATTAACAGTTTGGTGCATTTTTTTTTAGTGTAAGGACTGCTGGGTGTCTTATTCAAATGACAATGAATCCAGGGAACTGCTTCTAATGTTCTATTCATTGGCTGGTGTTTAACCCCAAAAAGTGCAACTGGAAGCAAACCTGCAAAATAAAGAAATAAAATCATTTAACTGTAGTCAAGTTTAGTCGCCAAGAGGCAGCTGAAGTTGCTCAGATGAGTCAGATAAACACATTTTCTGTGGGCAGAGGAAAAATCAGCGCACATTATAAAGCCATTTCCTTTGTGTTTCTTATTTGGAGTTGGGGTTTTTTAAAATTAAATTCATTAATAATCTCTTCCCCCAGTCACAACTGGTTAGGCAGGAGAAGTTTAGCTTAGAGGTATTTGGTTGTGAGTTCCACCCAAAAAGGCAGTGCAGAACCCTTTTCCTGAAGTTACAGAATATCTTCTTTCTCTTCTAACAAAACCTGCTCAACGGGATCCCTGGGAGAGAGCAGTCTCAGGGTACCAAGCACAGAAAAGAGGGAGAGGAAATCATGGGAGAGGATCAACCTTGCCATGCTCCCCTCCATCACCAGCAGCAGGGCACTGGAGAGCCAAATGTCCTCCTCTTTTCACCTCACAAAGCCAGAGGTGTCTTCAGCCACTTCTGCTTGCAAAGGTAAAAAGCCAAAGCCCTTCTCTAAGTGAGACTGAGTATTTCCAGTCTCTCTAAATATTCACAGGATTATTTTTCCCAGCCCAGTCTGATGCACTCCTGATTTCTGAGCAGCAACGTGCTCTCCTTGCCACTGATTTCCCATCAGCCCTTTGCAAATGCCTTCAGTCTTCCCTCTCTGATTAATTATTAAACTATTAAATCAATTGCTGCATCCAAGAGTTTGCAAATCAAAACACAACCTCCACCTGCCTCTCCTCAAATGCAAGTGGTTGCAAAAGAGTTTGGACAGACTTTATAATCCTGCTGGACTGTGCTGATCTCGTGGGTGAATGTACCCTCACACTGCAGAGCCGTGGAGGTGATAAAAAAGCAAATTGTGCTGTTGTCGATGGGACACAAAAGCAAAGGACTTCAGAATCCACCTTCAGTAGGAATCGTGGCATAACATGAGCCGTTCAGAGAAGTTTCCAGGTGTCATGCTTGGATTAAACTAGGTAGAAAAGTGCTTTTCTCTCTTCTACCATGCTTTGTGCTTCTGGGAAATAGATGGAGGAAAAAATGAATATTTTGTCTGTCTAAAAGTCAAACAGTTTAATTCCCCCCTTGCCAGGGCTGCAGGGTCAGTTGGCTTTTCTCTACTTTCCATCCCCTGTGTGCCCCAGAGGAGGAGCAATGGGGATGGTTGCAGTGGTTTTACTTTACAGAACTGCTTCTCCCAAACTCCTGATTTAATCTCTATGCTCTAAAATTGGAGAGTAATCGAACAGACTGAAAACTGGAGGTGATGCCATCCAAAGACCCTGCCACAACTGCTCCAGCTAGAGATGTGTATTTCCCAAAAGTGTGAGTGTGTGTAAAAATATTTACTTTTCCAGTCTAGAAAATTTCTCACGTCCACCTAACTGATTTTTTTTTCATCTTGACAAAGAGCATCTTCCACTAAAAAACCAAAACAAATGGCACTGCTTAAGATAAACCTGTTCTTACACACCCAAGCCAATATATCAATATCAAAGTCAATAGAGAAATTTGACTCTTACCCAAAGGTTTCTACAACAACAAAAGATTTGCAGATACGACCTGAAAAATAAACCCGAATTACTCTTTGTATTGCCTTATGGCTTTTTTACTCCTTTGATTTTTTTAAAATTAATTTTTGTTTGAATCACTTCAGAATGGGATTCTTGGCAGGTCAGAGAGGAGCTAACAGCATTTCTTAGGTGAAGTTTTATGATCCCTGTGCTTTTATTTCAGACAGGTCAGACCCTCTTCAAGAGGAACTGAAAGGCTGTGACCTTGTGAGTGAAAAAGTAAGATTTTCAGTGATTTCTGAGAACTTTACAGTGCTCTTCCACCTTTTTGCTGAGGTAGTAAAAAAAGAGTAAGGCCTGTTAGCCTCTGTAAGTACATTTATACTGATTGCCTATGAAAAATTTGCATTTAATAACAAAAGCAGAGGGTTTTAAAAATTTTGCTGGGTTCTAGCTATGGCAAGAATTAAACTGTCATGTCTCACAACTTCTTTCCTTACCAGATCCTACTATCTTTTTAGCCTTGATTTATATAAAAAAAAGCACATGACTGAAATCCTGACCTTTTTCCCCTTCAGGAACTTGCTGTATTTAGAGGAGGTAAACTCAGCAAGCTTTGAGGGTGGAAATGCTGTTCCCAGCTTCCAGCCCATTGTTGCAGGAATTGTCCACTGACAATTCCCAGGCATTGCACAGGGAAACATTTCACCAACACTGAAGAGATTCCATTTCTTTCAAGGTCAGACTCTTAGGGGTCAAAGGTATCAAGATTTTTACCATGTTTATCGATAGAGCTTCTCTTCTCTTCTCTTCTCTTCTCTTCTCTTCTCTTCTCTTCTCTTCTCTTCTCTTCTCTTCTCTTCTCTTCTCTTCTCTTCTCTTCTCTTCTCTTCTCTTCTCTTCTCTTCTCTTCTCTTCTCTTCTCTTCTCTTCTCTTCTCTTCTCTTCTCTTCTCTTCTCTTCTCTTCTCTTCTCTTCTCTTCTCTTCTCTTCTCTTCTCTTCTCTTCTCTTCTCTCTTCTCTCTTCTCTTTTCTCTTCTCTTCTCTTTTCTTCCCTGCTGGTTTATTTCCTCCAGACACAGCACGGAAAAAAAGATTTTCCCAATTTTAGCTATAATCTGGCCTATTTCACCCCAACCAAGGAAAGTCTTTTGCCCTTATGCCCCCTCACTTTGTCTTCTAGAAGACTTCCAAGACAGCCACAGCTGATGGACCTCTCCTCTCACCCCGATACACGAGCACCCCTTTGTCATAACTCATCCACACCTCTCAGTAAAAGTCAAAATCCTCTTAAACATTCACAATCCAGCCTGGAAACATCTCCTTGGCTCCAGGCTTCCTGGCTCTGTAGAGTCTGGAAAGAAGAATTGTCACTGAAGACCATCCAAAAATGTGTAAATTTTCCCATATAAGGCCTCCCTGGGAGGTTGCCAGAGTGAGCAGCCTTTTGGGAGCAATCAGCTCGGGATTGATCCCATATAACCCTGCACAATGAACAGAGGCACAGCTAAATATCCTGGGCACCCTGGCAGGGAGGAGCTGGCCACCTGTAAGCCATCCCAGGGAACCCAAAAAGACAACTAAGGAAAGCCAGCCTGCAGTCAATCGATGGGAATTTGCTCCTCAGGATCTCCAGTGTAAAATATCTACAGGGTCTGGCATTCAAAGAAGAGCTTCAAACCCCTACTGTGAAATCACCAAACACAGCCCCTTGGGCTTGGTTTGGATTTCAGGGAATTACACTGTGCTCTTCAGAGGGTCCCCTGTCCTCTGGTGACTCCAGGAGAGCAGGTGGTGACTCAGTTTTAATGTAGCAACTCTGTTAATTGTCCAAATAATCCAACTTTCCCGTATCTGGGCCCTCACAAAGGTTCAGCTCACTTTTAAAATCAATATTTGCCAGGGAGGGTGACAGCCAAAGATTTCTGCTCTGCCTGACACGATCTTGGCAATTCCCAGGGGTATATTGCAGTACCACAGGATTTGGCGAGGGTTTTTTTTTTTTTTTTTTTTTTTTTTTTTGTAAATCTCCAAGTGTTGAAATTATAAGAGAGTTGCTTCTTTCCATCTTCCTTGGGTTCCTTCTCATTACAGGACAAAGCTAAAAAGTGGGAACCTAGAGCACCTGGCTGCAAATATACAGAAATAAAACCTTGTGTTTCATTATTTTTAAATCATATCATTTCTTAAGCCCAAATTTTATTTCAGGAAGCTGCATGAGGTTTTTATGTTTCGGATCTTGTTGGTGCTATGAGTCACGGAAATTCCCTCTGAGATAATCTGAAAGGGGTCTGGAACTCAAATGCAAGCCCATGTTATCTTTAACCTGGTTTATGGCCTGTTGCATGGAAAATATACTGCATTCTTAGCTGGTCGAGAAGTAGGCAAATAGGATCATATCTTTCTCATTCTGTGAACAATCACTGCAGCAGTAAAATACCACAAACCCAGATTTGTAAAACACATGATGAAGAGCTCTGCCACGTGCTGCCCATTTTCACCCAGGAATGCACAGTGACTGCTCATGAAGTCTGTTATGACACCTGAAAAGCCTTCACTGAGCAAAGCTGAAATGGATCATAAACAAAACAAATCCCATTTTTCTCCAGGTGTGTTTAAGTGTATGGCAGCTGTCAGGGCAAGGTGTGCATTCACAGAATTGTAGAATCCAGAGTGGTTTGGGTTGGAAGGGATCTTAAAGATCATCTCATTCCAACCTCCTGCCATGAACAATTTCCACTCTCCCAGGTTGCTCCAAGCCCCATCCAGCCTGGCCTTGGACACTTCCAGGGATCCAGGGGCAGCCACAGCTCCTCTGGGCACCCTGTGCCAGGGCCCGCCCACCCTCACAGGGAATTTCTTCACAATATCTTATCTAACCCTGCCTTCTGTCAGTTTAAAACCATTCCCAATTGTTCCATAATACCATTGCTTTGGCCCAAGTCCCTCTCCAGCTCTCCTGGAGCCCCTTTAGGTACTGGAAACTGCTCAAAGTTCTCCCTGGAGCCTTCTCTTCTCCAGGCTGGACAACCCTGGCTCTCCCAGCCTGGCTCCAGTCTTTGGAGCATATCCATGGACTCCTCTGGATCTGCTCCAGCAGCTCCACATCCTTCTGATGTTGGCCCAAGGGTTTGAGGCAGCTCTGCAGGTGAGGTCTCACCTGAGTGGGGCAGAATCCCCTCCCTCAACCTGCAGGTCACAGAATGTCCTGAGCTGGAAGGGACCCACAAGGATCATGGAGTCCAGCTCCTGGCCTTGCTCAGGACCACCCTCATTAGTACTAATTAAGATGCTCCCAGTACTTAACTGAGAGTGACTTCAGGGAGCAGCTCCTGATGTCCATTGACAGCCCCCTGACATCCTGGCAGTGCCTGGGCTGGTGTTTATGACAGCAGGACACTTACACCATGACAAGTTTAACTACTCCAGCTATCTCTGAAATGCCTGCTGGATCTGGATTTGAGAAGGGAAGTGTCCCACTCTCCCTTCTCCACTCAAAGGAAGTTTGTTATCCTATTTAATGCACCATGAACACTGCCTCATTTAGCATGGCAACTATAACTGTGTGGATGTTAGCTCAACCCAATTTTGACTCCAGTGTGAAATAATTCCTTTCCTGGTTGGAAAATGAGTGACACAGACTAGAAAATATCTCATGCTGAAACCCATATTTTACATACAGCGTGCACTCAAGTTGCACAAGATGTTGCTTCCTCAGGCCATTTTTGTCTTCTGAGACTGTTCCAGCAATGCTCAAGTTTCCCCCAGTGGGTTGGGAGCAGCTGCATGTTCTCTAGGCATGAAAAACAGCAGGAAGAGCTCTGAAACTCTCCTGCAATGACACACCTTGAGCTCCAAGGACTGCTGATACTTGAACAGTGCAAACATAAAGCAGCTTCCACCGCATGGCCTGGGGACCATGGGCTGTTCCTTGGACAAATCCCAAACACTGTATGAATGAAGCCTATATAATCCTGACAATCTATCTCCCTGAGGACAAAGACCCCATCTGCAAAATATACGGAATAAATGTACCAGCTTTGCAAAGCTTTAATTCAGCTCATGGCTGCAACTCTTCTAATAATGACATATGACAGCTCTGTAAAAGTGGTTTTAGCTGCCAAGACAAGCAGTGGAAAAGGAAGGCCAGATTATGTTTGAGTCCACAACTTGAATTAGCTCCCCTTGTCTTCCCCTGTGCAGGTGGAATGCGTTTTGAGGCAAAGGGGATTTATCTTGAGCATGAGATAGGACTTAAATAACTCCTGTAATGATGTGAGTACAGAAGATTAGGGAAGAACAAAAAGTGCCTGGCTAAAAAAGAAAAAAGGGAGAAAGAAGGCAATGCTGATAATTCAGTTTGACTTCAACTTCCTTTCCAGAGCAGAGCAAGCCAATATTTACACAATATAGGGTGAACAATAGCACATATGTGCTCATGCTCTTTCCAACAGCTTGGCTCTATCAGCTGGGCCTGCAAGACAATGGAAGTCATTCTCCTGTGTGTCCCCAGTGGCATCCCATGTCTGGTTTTGATATCAGCCTTCAAGGAAAATGGAAGTGTTCCCAGGGGCAGCAGAGATCATCAGTGTGATGTGCATGGTCTGCAAGAACAAGAGAAAGAGCTGGAGTCGTTTAGCCAGAGGAGAAAGACCTAAGGGGAAGCTTTAGTAAGGGTCTTAAGAAGGAGAAAATGAAGTTTTACATGTGCTTGTGGATAGCAAAACAAGAAATAAAGAATAATAAAGAAATAATAAAGAATTAAAGAAATAATAATTTCTTTAATATAGAAATTAACTGGCTTTTTGATTCTCCCATCATTAGTTGTGGCAATGAGCAGGGGGATGCTCAGTGTGCCTCCCATGCTGATTCCTTTTAACAGAGATGCTGGAATATAGAAATTGATGGCTCCTGCCACAGCCACGAATCTGACCATGAGGACATCAAGCATCTCCTTAGTGTGCTGCTACCCTGCCAGTGGAATTGCTCCACAGCTGACAAAACACATGAATATCAGATAATCACACATCACCTGGCTGCCTCTCCTCACTGATGGCTCCTCCATCTTTCTTCAACAGCACATGTCATTTTTTCCTCCCTTTGAATGTCCCTGAGGTGAGCCTGGAGTGCCCCATTTCACTCTGCTCTAAATTCCTCCAAAGCTCACCCTGCTGAAAGACCTCCAAACAGCATGGCTGCTAACACCTCCAAATTTATTTCCCAGGAGACTTTTGCTAAAGCTTGGATAGCAATCTGGGATCCTCTAGCCTACCATATACAAAGGAATATTAATTTCCCATTGTTCCCAGGGAAGTGAAAATACCGAAGAATATCAGATGCATCTGGAGTTATATTTACAGTCCATTGAGGGGGAAGGGGCATTAGATCCCAGAGATTTAGCTTTGGGAGGAGTTCTGCCTGTATCAGGGTTTGAGGCAGTCTTTGATGTTGGTGAAATAAAAGAAATATTTCCCTCAGGGAGTGAGAGAAAGATTTCCAAAATTCTTCAGCCTGAGGTTTTTTTTGTATCACTGCTCCAGCTACTGTCTCCAGAACTCATTACAATAAGCAAATACTCATACATCATTGGTTTAATATGACAACTGTGATGCTTAATAAGGCTGGAAGAAACATCACTGTGACTCTATTTGAGCCTCCTAAACAATCAGTTATTGCTGAGAAGGTTACACCAATTTTTATAGCTCAGGAGCTGATTTGCAATTTGTATTCATCTTTCATTTTGACTAGGCCAATTGTGTGTTCTATCTGCATTATCAGCTCCATAAAAATTCATTCCTATCCATAAAAATAGAAGATTTCTAATAATGCCTCTCCTACTTTGTATGGGTGCATTTGGTTCTATTTAGAAGAGAAAGGCAGTTAATCTGGTAACTGGGTTGTCTTCCTGTCCAGTTTCACTGCAGGACCTAATCCATCTGCTCTAAACCCATCCAGTCAGATTTAAACTGAATTGTTTTTGCGATGAGATGGGAGAAATTTGTCTTTGGACAGTGACAGCATGAGTTCTGAGTAACTGTGAAATTATTGCCTATCAAATATCTCTCTGTACAGAGTCACTTGGGCAGAGGAGGCTCCTGACAGGTGTGGCCCATGTGGTCTGAAAGGAGGTAAAGAACTGAAACAATTAATCTTTGCAGCCTGATGGAGCAATTGATGCTACTGAGGCTTTCTGAGCTGTTTAACCAAGGTCTGCCTCCAGAGAGCTGGAAAATCCCAGTGAAGTAGCAAAAATGACAATATAGGTAATAAAAATTATAAAGAAGTTGTGAAAAAGAGCAGTAACAAACATATTTAAGCAATGACAATACCCTTAGTGTCCAAACCAGCCCCAGGAGCCTCAGGCATCTGTGATCTCCATGATTTTCAGGTGAGTCTGTGCCTAGAAATACTCTGTGAGAGCAGAGCCAGTGCTGGGTTCCAGGGAAGGACAAAACACTGATCTGTCATGGGGAGAAACAAATGCATGTCCAGAGCAATGGGTATCACTGGGGCATAATCATTTCTCACCATTGGTTACCTTGGATATTTGACTGGCATTTGCTGAGCAAAGACACAAATGATAAATAAATAAATAAACAGATAATATATTTATGTAAATAAATAATATTATAGCCATAGTTTTTAAAGTAAAAACTAATGCTATTTTTGAAAATTAACTTTAAATTAGTTTTTAAAAATGTTTTAAAATTGTATTTTTAACTAATTAAATGTTTTATAAATAAAATACTCTATAATGAAGAAATAATAGCTATAATAACACAAATAAGAAGAAAAAAGAATAACAAAAAAAAGAAAAAGAAAAAAAAATCTGTAGTTCTTACTACTATTCAAAATATCAAACTCTATACCAAAAACCACAACTATTACTACTACTACTGTTCTTACACAAAACCTTAAGACTCTATACTAAAAAACTTTTAACACAGACATTAAGACCTTAACACAAACTTTAATACCTTAAACTCTTTACCTTCAAAACGAATATATTCATACAATAAACAACATACGATATGATGGCCCTAACTAATATATTCAACTAATATATTCATATAATAGACAACTTTTTAACAACTGACACCTACTCATATCTCTATCACCAGCTCCTCCCAGGTGTTTGCTGTCTCCTTCCCAGCACAGGTGCCCAGGTGTCCTTGGTGCCCAGCTGGAGCAGGAATTGTTTTGTCTCCCTGCTCTGTGCACAGAGCTCACCATCTCCTAATATGAAGCCCAGACCCACACACTAAAGCAGCACAGAATGTGAAAAATATAAAAGCTGAACCTGAGGCATTATTTCCCCCCACTATTCCTTCTTTCCCCTTATTCCTTTTCTCCTTTCCTTTTGCTTCCTTCTGTACCCTGTAATTCTCTGTGCCGTGCATGGGATTTTTTCTTCCCCATGATTCTTGCATGCTGCAATACTGCTTAGATGATGTGCAGGTTGTTGAAAAGAAAATAGTTTGCAGCTTTTTCATTTTTGATGCAATGTCTAGCTATGTTGCTGGTCCTGGATGATAGATCTCAACAAACTCACTAAATATCCTTTTAAAAATATTTTTTTCAAACCTGATTGCTATTGTTGATCATTGTAATACAATGAATCCAGAGTCTGCAAGGCTTTTAATAGGGAGAGAACCATATTTAGTCAAGAAGATAGAAGGGTGTAAAACCAGGATGGGGTGATAAAGAGACAGAGAAGCACCTGTCTGATCTCAGTGGGTGAAAAAGAAAAAAGAATTTGTCTTCAGGCAAGTGCACTTTCAGAGGAATTCCAGAGAGATCTCTCTGGCCCTGCATACTTCAATGTTCCTACAATTCCTGAAATCTGTGAAATCCACTGGGCTGTATCCATTCTACCTGCAGTACATAAGCAACAAACTCTGAAGTTTTGTCTGTGTCTTCTTCCCCAGGGCAGACACCTGGAGGAACAACCTCAGGAGCCCATTCCAGCTTTGCAGTGAGATGCCACAGCAGTTGTGAGGCCAAACTTGGGTGTTTGTTACCCAAAGGCAAGAAATTTAGGCACTGGTGGCTTTTACAGGGCTGGAAACAAAGGTCACCAGTCTAAAGAGAAGAAAGGGAACAGGGAACTGGAGAAGGGACAGCTCTGGATTACTTGTTGAAACAGAAATTGGCAGGCAAGACCCTAAGGAACATTTTGACACTTGTCTCCTTCCTGTATGAGACTGGGAAAAAAGTTTTTATTTCTCACTACTCTAATCAATTTATGTCCTAAATTCTTCATTAATCATTACATTTGTGGGCTCCAGCCTTAGCCGCTCCTTGGTTCTTCATTCCCACCTGCCTCAGTATCCTCAACCCAATCTGTTCCCCAGTGCTCCCAATAAAATATGTCCCTTTGTCCCCACCAATATCCCACTTTGGCGTGGCTGAACTTCCAAGAAGATAGTTCTCCAGCTGGAGAGGCAAAGTGGGATCTGTGTTAGGGTGGGAACAAAGTCACAGGGAGCTCCTCTTGCCTGCCTTCCCAGTGTGCAAACACAGAGGTTGGCCAAAGCTTCAAGAACACCCTTCCAGATCAATAAAAGCACATTCAGAGTCTGTGGCTGAGTTTTAAGCTGCAAGATTCTTCAAACCACACCTGCTTCAGTCTGAGATACTGTGGCTTTTCATGTCCAAATCTTAGTGAAGCCTGAAGCAACCTCTGACTGCACCCTGCACTCCAAGTAAAGGAGGTTCTGGGGACCACTCAGTCCATTCCCTGCTACCTGGACAAATGGAGATACTAAATTCAAGTTTCCTATTAACTTCTGCTGATTACATTGCATTCATCACAAACTGTGGTGAAATTATTAAAACGGCTTTAAATACTTGAAGCAGTAAATGTAAGCACCTTAGTAAATGGGACACAGATCAGGCTCTTTATCTGTCAGCTCCCAGGCAAAGATCCTTAATATTCAGGTAAATAATATGAAAAAAAATTGGAAGTAGAGAAGGACTTATTACGGCTGTAAGGCATGTCAGGACATGATTATCCTGTTTCACGCTGTCAGGGGAGTGTGAGATAGAGTAACTGACAACAAGCAAGACTTAATCAATCTGGAAAAGCTGAAAGGAGACAATTTTAAATGGGAAATTTTCCAAACAACCCTCTTTGCCAGTTTAATGAGGGCAATGATCAAATGAATGGATTAGAACAGGATCAGCCAGTACAAAGAGCGGCGCATGGATGCTCTCCAAAGCAGGCTGTGTACATGCCTTACCACAATATACTGTCCTGTATGTATGGGACACTATGTCCCAGGGAGAGGAAAATTCACATTTTTGGTCCTTTTTACTTGTCCTTTCTATCCTAAGCCAGAATAGATCAGCACCTTGGCCTAGACTTTAGGAGCTTTCCTAAGAATGGATGTTTATATCGGAAAGGCACTACCAAAATCATCTAGTTATGGCTCTTTCCCCAGAATACACAACAGGAGTTGGTGGATTATAAATTGGACCAGTCTGCAAAAGTCTGGAATTTAGCTTTTCCATGGTACAACCAAAAAATTGTGGTTTATCATCTCATATATTAAATTAGAGATCATAAATTAGGATTGTCGTATATTAAATTAGGATCACAAAACCTGTTGGAATGGTACTAGGAGAACTATAGAAGGTATTATTATTATTATTACTGTCATTACTGTTATTACTTTATTATTGTTGTTATTATTATTGTTATGAATAATGCAGTAACCATGCAGTGCATGAAACCACAAACTGTGAATGGTGGGGACAGAATATTTTCCTGATGTTCCTGGTCCTATTAAACACAAAATGTGACACCAAACCTATCAACCTCCTCCATGGTGGAAGACAACATGGACCAAATGGATGAAGAGAAACAGCTTCCACCCCTGTGAAGCATCACGCCAGAACCAAAATAATGACAACTGCTGAAAAATTCCATTAGCTGGGAACAGCTGAGGTGTTGTTTTGTCCAGTTCCCATTCCATGGATATTTCTCTCCTTCCCATAGTTCTATTCTTAGTTTGAGAAAGTATCTCAAGAAATAAACATGGAGAGGAGATGAAGGTGTGTCATGGAGAGGGGGAACATTCAGCATTTTTTTATCTCAGCCCCAGCTGCATAAAATGACGTCAACACATCTGGAACAGCAGAGAGAAAATCAGCATTACCAGGGAGGCTTTGCTGGTTAAGAAGCAGGAAATAGCTCTGGAGAAGATGCATGGAGCAATAAGAGATGATTTACTCACACAGATTTTATTGTTTGAATACTCACACTCGCCCCATCCATCCTCGTTTGCCCCGGCGTGCGCGGCGTTCCTCCCTGTCGGAGGATGGCTGTGTTGAATTTGTTGGCATTCCCACCAATATATCACGAGGAATAGCTGCTCCTGGGCCTGGATGGAGAAAAGCAATCCCCTCCCCATGCTGGACCTGGTAATGGGAGCTCTCCATCATGCTGCCAGCTCACGGAGCAGGGTGCAAGGCGTGCAGAGCAGGAGCTCATCGGAAGTGGTTTCGCGAACGTCATCGTAAAGCCGCAAAAAGCAAACGCTTCCCAAATTGCTCTGTTCTCCTTGTGCGCTCTCATATCGTGGCACTTGCCTTATTCTGAGGAGAAGAAGCAGAGAAAAACCCACAGGATCTGTGATGAGCAGCGCTGTCGCCAAGATTTTGATATGATGTGGACAATTCAGAGTGGCTGGGGATGTGACGCTTCTTTTCTGAGATGGATCTTTCACTGATGAGTCTGGCTTGGTTCTTAGTGAACAAAGGGTTAACTCCAGCTTACTCCTACCCAGGCAGGTGCTGGGGGGAGAGGAGGACACAAATATGGCTGATGGCTTTGAGAGGGAGAGCCTGAGACCATTAATTAATGGCTTTTATGTGAGGGAAGGTAGACTTAGAGCAGATATTAGGAAGAAATTATTCATTGATGTGGGGGCTGGGTGAAGCTGGTGGCTAGAGTGTCAGGTAGGGGTACAAATTAAAAACCAAATGCGAAACACAAAAAAAATTCTATTTATTTTCTTTGGAGTTTTGCATTACTTCAGACTTGAACTTTTCCTAGGAATGTGAGAATTAAAGCCCACAAAAAGCCTTTGAATGTCTTCTGAAGTTCATTACAATGACTTTGGGTTAGGATTTTCTTGTTCTTCTTACATGATTTTACCTCCTTACTACAAATGGGCTCTGCAAGAAGAGGTATTGCAGCCTACGATGGTGTGACTGATGGGTTTATTTTTTCAGTTGTTTTATTGCCTGCCTCTAAAGGTATGTTTACATACATTACATTTTGAGGGGAGTTCTAAGTTACACAAGCATCTCAGTAATTTCATCTATAATCACAAAGGCAAGTTAAGTAAAGAAAGTTATGTAAAGGAAACAGCTGGAATTAGGAACATAATGGAACAGCCAATTGACTGTTGGGCAAATTACGCCTTTCCCTGCAATCCAAATCAAACACACCTCACAGCTTTGGGGCTTAATTAGTTAATTATTAGTTTAAATTATTTAAATTACTATTTAACTTTAAGAAGTTAAGTAACTTCTAGTTCATTACTGAATATGTGCAGAGGTTTCTTTGCACAGTTTTGAAATTGTTCAGCCCATTCCATTGCTCTGATAGTGGCCACATAACCTGATCCACTTGGAAAATGCTGGACCTCAGCTGCACAAGGATGCAGAGAGTCTGGGAAATTATCCTGAGGAGTATTCACAAAAGCATGAAAAAACATCTGATGGGAATTTCCTCAGTGCTTAAAATATCCATGAAAAAATACCCCATGTTGGAAATCTACTGTAGAATTTTCTAGAAAGGAGAAAGGACTTCCTGGAGGCAAAGGAGACTGCTCTCCCTGGCATATTATCTCCTTCAAGATGTATTCCCTTCTAAGAATTTTTACTGAGTCTGCTTTTTATCATTTGTTGGCCAAATCTGCGAGTAGTCTAATTTTATCTTTGGAGATCTGTTTTGCTCTGTCATGGTGATAACTTGGCTACATAATCTTGCCTAGGGTTTGATGAACCCCATTAATATCATATTTAGTTCAAGGCGTTATCACCATGTGTGCAAAACAGCAGAATTATTTTCCATTTGAGGTTGTGTCTCTGCTTTCAATAAAGCTGCATTTAGCTGCAGTTGCATTCTCTTTAGGAGGTCCACAAGCTTTCCAAACACTCATTATGCTTTCCTTCCAAAGGATCAGACTTCAAGATGTTTAAAGTGCATACCTTGCAAGGAGATGCCTTCAAGCTGCAGTCAAGACAAAGTTCTCTGTCCATCCTGTCCAAAAGCCTGAAAGGGTTTAATTAAAAAGGTTACTTTGGTTCAATCTTCTCAGATTGACAAAGAAAAGGATGATTCATCAGCTGTTCATTTTTCCACCCAATTTGTTCCTTGTTATTTTTAATAAGCTTTTGAAAGCAAGCAAAAACATCAAGGGGAGATTAATTTCTGTATAACAAGAAAACATAACAAAACTCTGAGCACAAGAGCTGGAAGTTTACATCTTTTCATACCTAAAAGAATAAATAGAATGAAGAAAGACTAAATCATCTTAAAAAGCTGGGGAAGGGAATAAGTTTTTTTTTTTGTTTCAGAAAAGCAACAGTCCACTTGAAATTGTTACAGCCAAAGCTCTGAAAGGATAAAATCACTTTTCCTCACCTCTGCTCAAGGCTGTGCACTCATAAACCATTCCAGCAGATGCTTGTGCTGTTCTGAACAGGTTTGTCCTTGCAACCCTTCTGCACAACAAGGTGACAGCTCCAGCTGCTGCACAAAATTGCTCAGAAAAATTTGTCACATTTAGAAGCCTTTGTCGAACTCCTTGAAAAAAATCTTCTCCTGGCTTCAGCAATACCTTGGCTTAGCTCCATATTCAAGAAGGCCACCAGATTCCCAAAAATTGGCATGATTTTTTCATGGATCTCCATGTCTGGGAAGAAGTAGCAGTGCTGGAAATCCTGAGGGGACAACAGCTTGGGGACACATGAGTTTTTGTCTGGACTTTGTCTATGATAAAATTAGAGGTATGTAGCCAGTAAAAAGGCTTCTGTGATACATAAGATCATTTCTCTTTCCTTCCCTCTATCCTACACCAGACTTTGTGTTTCCAGCTCTCAGATATAGATTTTCAACCCTCTTATGCTCTAAGCAGTTTTTCAGTGCACATGAACAATTCGAGCTGTCTGAAAGACAAGGCACCCCAAATCAATAATTAATAGTTGTCTGAGTATCAAAATGGAGACATGGGAGTAGGTTTATATTGGATGTTCAAAAGAAATTATTGACTGTGAGGGTGGTGAGGCCCTGGAAGCGGTTGCCCAGAGAAGCTGTGGATGCTCCTGGATCCCTGGAAGTGCCCAAGGCCAGGCTGGATGGGGCTTGGAGCAACCTGGAATAGTGGAAGTTGCTCATGACAGGGGGTTGGAATGAGACGATTTTTAAGGCCTCTTCCAACTCAAACTAGTCGATGATTCTAGAAATTCATGGTTGACCTGGAAAGACACCTGACTGACAAACTGGGGCCAGGTAATTCCTGCTCGAATGGCAATATTATTATTGTAAGTAAATCCAAGAGTATTTGAATGCATGTAAGACTCCACAGAATGAAAGAACAGGAAGGAAAAGTTGTGTTTACCTACATTAAATACTGGGGATTTTGTGTATTAGCCCATTTGGTCTATCTGAAAGCAAAGTTAATGCTAGTAACATTGTAATAATGTGTTGAGTGAATATGGGAATTTGAGGCCACACTATAATCACCTCATACAAAAACCCAAAAAGAAAATATGCCACTGAATTGCTCCAGCCCACAGGCAGCATGGGGAGGAAAAGTGGCTTTGATAAACCTGTCCCAAATTTGCTGCAAATCACTGTAGTTATTGTAGTTTAGTGAAAATTCCTTTATTTTGTGCCATTGGCAGCATATTTTGAAGAGCAAACCCTAATACCCAAGGGTCAACACATCCAAGAGGAGTTTCCTCACCATGACAGGATCTGGACAACCAAGTGCATTAGTGAGGCTTGTGAGACTCCATGGTCACTCAGAACATGCTCTGTAATTGTCATGTAACAACAGATATTTGTGCAGCACCTTATTCCTCTGCTTGTCAATGTGAAAGGAAAGCTGCTGGGAAAAGGGAATTTATTTGTATTTATCTTTTCAGCTGGCTTCTTCTCTCGTCTGCCTCACTCCAGTGCTTTTCTTTCCAAGAAAAGAGTAATTTATAGGATCATAATACAGAAAATGACTCATTGTAAGGATTTTACTATGAATTAGTAGGTGAACCTTCAAGGATGTGTGCACTGACATCATCACATTCCCTCACTCAGTTGTTCTCTGTTGTTACCTGTAGCCCTTTATTCTACATATTCTGTGAATAAATCCATAAATAAGCTCTTTATGTGTCCAATGATTTGTGTTTCCCCCAAGTCTTACACATTTCCTTCCCTTTTCTGCTTCTTTTTCTACGCTCCACCTAAATATTCATCTGTCCTTTGGAGAGCACCAGCACAAACAAACTGATGTCTGTTTTCTCCTTGAACAGCAGCTATGTTCTGGGTGTGATTTTACATTCCTGTTTATTTATTTTCTATTTATGTGTGTCTCACATTAACTCATGCAGTGTCCTCAAGTGAAAAAAAGGAAAGGAAAGGAAAGGAAAGGAAAGGAAAGGAAAGGAAAGGAAAGGAAAGGAAAGAAAAGGAAAGGAAAGGAAAGGAAAGGAAAGGAAAGGAAAGGAAAGGAAAGGAAAGGAAAGGAAAGGAAAGGAAAGGAAAGGAAAGGAAAGGAAAGGAAAGGAAAGGAAAGGAAAGGAAAGGAAAGGAAAGGAAAGGAAAGGAAAGGAAAGGAAAGGAAAGGAAAGGAAAGGAAAGGAAAGGAAAGGAAAGGAAAGGAAAGGAAAGGAAAGGAAAGGAAAGGAAAGGAAAGGAAAGGAAAGGAAAGGAAAGGAAAGGAAAGGAAAGGAAAGGAAAGGAAAGGAAAGGAAAGGAAAGGAAAGGAAAGGAAAGGAAAGGAAAGGAAAGGAAAGGAAAGGAAAGGAAAGGAAAGGAAAGGAAAGGAAAGGAAAGGAAAGGAAAGGAAAGGAAAGGAAAGGAAAGGAAAGGAAAGGAAAGGAAAGGAAAGGAAAGGAAAGGAAAGGAAAGGAAAGGAAAGGAAAGGAAAGGAAAGGAAAGGAAAGGAAAGGAAAGGAAAGGAAAGGAAAGGAAACGAACTCTCTCTCCTCGAGTCTCCGCTTTGTGGAGCGTGCCGGGCCACTTCCAGTGAGTGACCGCAGAAAGGAAAGGAAAAGGAAAAGGAAAAGGAAAGGGAAAGGGATTTCATAATCTCTTTTGACTGCCAGCTTTCCATTTGCCTTCCTGAAATTCCCTGGAAGGAGCATTTCTCTCATGGAAATGCTGGGGCCAGAACTGTGGTGTTCCCACTGCTTCCAAATTTGGGACCTACAATCTTGATGCTAATTGTATTTCCTACTATCCATCCATCATCTTCCACCCAGAAGACCTCAAAGCAGGGAATAAATGTCCCTAGGAGAAGGTGAGAAATGAGGTTCTGGATCATTCCACCATCTACAAGTGGGGTTTGGAAATGAAGGGGCATTTTGTGGCCATCTGAGTCTGGTTATGGGGCTAAGTGTTATCAGGATTTTGAGGGATTTGAGGTCCTGTTGCAGCTCAGAGAATGTTTCCAGAGTAGGTCCGTGTCAAAGATGGGGCTAACTCTAGACCCTAGTTATAATTCCTAGATTAGAGAATTCCTAGATTAGAATTCCTGGCTAAAGGATTTCATCTCTGAATTGTGTCCCTGCTGCTAGAGTAGGAATTGTACTTGCAACTAAAATCATAATTTTTTATAAAAAATCCAGTGAGTATCATTGCTGATGCAGAGTGGCTGTTACCTCCCACCCCAATATTTGGTGAAGGACCTCTTTATTTATGGTTTAGGAAGCACCTGGGAGTTTTTGGGGATGACTGATCCCTCACAAATGTACATTATAACCATTGTCATTCAGACTGGAATCAGCTGTGGTGCTTTATGGTTTAGGGTTTTTTTGTAATATTATTTTTCTGTGTAGGAGGGCTGTTAAATAATATATTCCATTATGTGGCAAAATTATTTTTTTTTTAATTTTTTCTTCTTATTTTTTGTTCTGTCACTCTTAGAACACTCATTCTCCTGCAGGCACTGAGCTTTATTCTACATTTCATTTGTGAGGGCTGTGACTCTCCAGAATGGGGTCCAGCATTTCCAATGACAGATGATCAAAACCTTTCCAGTCTAAAAACTTTTCTATATATAAATACATTTTTAAGGAAACATTTTGAGAGTTTTGTTAAATAATTGTATTTTCTTTTGGGGCTGCTCATAATGTGCTTCTTTTGGAAACACCTTAGCAAATTATTAAACTGCATTTTCCTGATGCTGTGCAGCCTGATGGGACTGGTAGTTTTAGCCCCATTTTCACCAATCAAATAATCTCCTCAGAGGATTGTGCTTCCACTAAAAGGAACTGTGCTGACTTCCCACCAGCCAGGCAATGTGGTTTGTCATGGACATTACATTAACTAGTAATTAGCATGTAATTATTATGAGCAGGAAGCCTGCTCTAGGGGAGTGGGGGAAATGTGACTGTTTCTGTTTTAACTACAGTTCCCACCAGACCACGTGCTGCTGTGAGAAAACAAAGTTGAATGTTGACATGACTCAAAACAAAACCTTTCAGCAACCCAAATGGAAAGGTTTTGATTTCAGGCATGTCGAAACATTTCTCTTCAGCTGAAAATGTCAAAAAGAGCATTTGACATCTGTTGTGTTTTGACCTTTCCAAATTGAATTTCTTTGTCTCTCCCTTGTCCATTCTGTAAAAAATAAAACCACACTTTTTATTTTGTCCTGGTGTGGGGGAAAACACAGACCAGAAGGGACATTTTTCAGTTTCACTTAGCTCTTCATAAGAAAGCTTAGGCTGAAATAAAATATCCTGCAGAGGACTGGCACTGAGCTGAGTCCTGCAGCACAGAGCAGGGCATAAAGCTGCAAGTGCGATCCTGGGGGACTGTGATTTCCTTTCTGGGCACATGATGCAGAGGTAAATAACTCTGCTCTCACCCTGTGTGTTCCTGCAGCAGCTGTACAGATTCCAGATATTCCTCCTTTTCCATCTCTTCCTTGCTACTATCTCCAGTGACACACTGTCTGGTTTATTCTTTGTACATCTAGTATGAAATCGAATAAATGTCCTATAAATTGCTTTCATCTCAGCATCTTCATTATTTTCGTGTCAGAAGTGTCTCAGAGAGGGAAATTCAAGTTTGGGTGAGCTCACAGACATTTCTTTTCACTCATAAGACAAGAACAAACCATCTGGCACAGTTAAGCCACTCAGCATGATCCTAAAACAAAGACAAATGCTGCCACTGTTGTTTCATTGTTTAAAATAGACATTTTTGGAGCATGGATTATTTGAGTCCAGACTTTCCAGCTCTTTTTTTGTTAAACCCATACATATTGATACGTGTCCCTGTATGCCTCCATATCGCCTTAAGGAATTGTCTCTTTATAAATAATGCACATTAAATATATATATAGCAACCATTTCTGTGGTGTGTATCATAATTCCAAAATCCATTAAAAAAATAGCAGTAAAATTAAATGGGGATCTCGGCACCCAGTGGTTTTCTGCTGTAGACTCAAACAAGACAAGTGCCATAGCAACATGAAATGATTGGGGTTGCAAGGGACCCTAAAGATTATTTACTTCCATCCCCTTCCATGGGCAGGAACACCTCCCACTAACCCAGGTTCCTCCAAGCCCCATCCAACCTGGCCTTGAACAGTTCCAGGGCTGGGGTGTCACCATTCCTACATCTTCTCATGTTGAACCCGACTGTTTGAGACTTGGTTTATGAACCATAAAGGTGCCTGTGGAGGAACAGAGATCTCAGCCATCCAGGGAAAGAAACAGCTGAAGCACCAGTGGTTTGGGGAAGAGGATGAGCTCAGTCTTTTCTTGGATTTCTTTTGACACAGGAATTTTCAATACTTTGTGCTCTCCAGAGAGGTCTGTAAGGGCTGGGAGAAAATATCCTGCTTTCAAGTCCTTCTAGAAGCCATTTCCAAAAGCCTAAAGACAATAAAGCACTTGAGAGAAGTCAGCATGGATTCATGAAGGTGAAACTGTGTCTGATCAAAGCTTTCTACAAGGAAATAATTAGTCAATGGGTGAGAGAAGAGTGGGGATTATTACCATAATTTAACAAGGATTTTGACACTGTTTGCCACAACATCTTAATTTTCAAGCTGGTGAAATACAGGTTAGACAAGTGGACAGTGAGCTGGATTGAAAACTGTGTAAAATACTGCACTCAGAGGGTCTCAATTGGTGGAGTGAGGATCAGCTGGAGATCAGGCACAAGGGGTGTCTTGGTTTGAAAAGCCAGGTGTCTGCTAAGGAAGGCAGGAACCTCCCCTGAAATTGAAAATGTAACACCCCCCCTCCAAATTCTTATAATTTTGAAATTAAGGGGCTCTCAGGCAAAGATGTGGGAGCAGGAATAACAGTTCTTTATTAGGGAAGAAAATAAATGGACTGCACTCTTACCAAAACAGACCCTTTTCTAGCATTGATAGACTTTCCTGCATTATAGAAAAGTTCTCTTCAATAAAATTATCTCTCTAGGGACTCAGAAGAAAGTTTTGGCCATTTAAAATGTGTTTACAGGAAATGGAGTGATACTTAAGGATTCTGTTGCCATCAGCTTTGTGTGTGCGGCAGTTCCACTTGCCTTCTTTGGGCATCTGCTCCTGTGTGATTGCATTTTTATTCTTTTTCAGAAGGGCAGATGGTATTTTTTTTTCCCTGTGTGCATAATTAAACAAACACACAACAAACTCATCTAAAGATACTAATTAATTCCTTTTCCTAATAGATTGCAGGCAGTCTATTAATATTACTCACTCCTGGGACCAAGAGTCTGTTAGCAAGAGCTTCCTCATCTTGCTGCTTTTCCCTCTCCCACGGTGAGACTGGTGAAGTGATGCACCACATCCCTCTAAACACAGCCAAGCTGGAAGGAGCTGTAGCTCATTCTGGGCTGGTCTTGGTGATAGGCTGAGCATCCTTCACTTGATTTGTTAAATATTGCTCACCTTGAGCCCCCTCATCTTCCTTTCTTTGATGATCTGCGCTGCCATGGTGCTGCTTGGGTTCGGTGTTGGCTGAGGACTGGGTCATTCCTAGCTCTGCATGCATCCAAGGATTTTGGGCTCCCTGGTATTCCTGGAAAGGCTGTGACAAAGGATAATGGGAAGAACCATTTTTAATGGTTCTTCCCTTAATATATAACTATATATACACATTTAAAAAAAAAAAAGGTGAGATCAAAAATGCCGTTGGATGGCACCGAGTGATTGTCAGCTCTATTATAATTACCCAATTAAAGAGGTGATAATGAACCCAGACTTGAAATGCTGGAGGGAGGAAAGGAGGGTGTCACCAGCAAATCAACATTTGTTTTATCCTAAAATCTTTATTGTAAAGTAATCACCTGTCAGGAAGTCCGCTGAGGAGAGAGCAGCTGCTCCGTGCAGTGCTGTGATCACAGGAACAGGGTGGGAACAAAAGCATCAGTGACAGATTCAGGTAAGGCAGTTTCCAGACCAGGAAACTCCAGCAGCCCAAGGCTTTTTGAGGAACCCACCCATCCTGAGGACAAGGAGGTGCAGCCTGAGCTGGGGGCATTAGGTAGAAGCTGTGCTCTCTCCAGATGGGTTTAGTGTTTACAGGGTGGGTCATATTTTTATTATGCTGGACAAAAAATAATCCAGGAGCTGTGGATTCACATGTTCAGCCTTAGAAACTCTGCTGGAAAAAACCTATGGCAATCTGAAAGGAACCTGGGGTAGGTGATCCCCTCAGCAGCCTGAAGTGTGAATGGGATTCTGGTTCATAGTGGCTTAAATAGAGACAGAAGTTCATGGGGAATAAACATCTATTTCCATTTGGCTTTTGTCGGACCAAATCTGGATCCATGGCCCTGTTGGGTGAGTCCAGGTGATGGTCATGGAGATGCTCAGAGAGATGGAGCATCTCTGCTGTGAAGACAGAGTGAGAGAGCTGGAGAAGAGAAAGCCCCAGGGAGAATTTAGAGCCACTTCCAGGGCCTAAAGGGGCTCCAGGAGAGCTGGAGAGAGACTGGCGACAAGGGATGGAGGGACAGAACACAGGGAATGGCTTCAAATTGACAGAGGGCAGGGTTAAATTGGATATTAGGAAGAAATTCTTGTCTGTGAGGATGGTGAAGCCCTGACACAAGTTTCCCAGAGAAGCGGTGGCTGCCCCATCCTGTATCCAGCCCTTCATCTTCCCCCAGACTGATCCTTCCAGAAGTTCATTCCACTTTTGGGACTACAAATCCCATCAGTCTTCATTGTTGCCTCAGTTATGAGCTAGACTTCCGTGGGCCCCAGGAGCATCTAGACAAACCAGGTGAATGCTCCCTTCTGAGATACAGGGAGGAATGCATTTTATTAAATTCTTTCAGCTTTTAATGTGTGCAGAAATGTGTTTCTTTTCATATGATCCTCATTGCTGGTTTTCAGTCGTGTTCAAAGATGACAAAATGAAAAAGATCAAAGTTTAAATCAAAACAAGAGTAACACAAAAGCCTGAGGGATACAGAACTGACAACAGATGATCACAGAAGAAAGTGATAAAATTCTTGCTTATTCCAGAAAAGCAGTCCTTAACTAAGAAATATTTCCTAGATATGTGTGTAAATGACAGAAAAATTTTAGATTGATCATTTCTACTGGATATTGTATGATCAAAATTTCAGTTTATTAGAATTCTAACCATCCAGCTCATCATTTTCAAGGCTGATTAGTACTAATATACATATATAAATATTTTAAAATGCATCGAACATGGCAAAGACCCAGAAACTAACAAATCAATTTCTTATTAGTTTACACTGGAAAATAGAGTGTCCAGAAGTTTGAGCCATTTGTAAACATTAGGTGCATCAATCTTGGTCCCTTCAAACAATCAATTTTCCCATGAAAGGAAGACAAACACTGAAGGGAAAG